>NC_056747.1:366502980-366562980 GCF_019279795.1 Protopterus annectens | reverse complement strand
AAGCTATGGCATGTGATACTGGTTAACTCTCTCTGCAGATATGTGAGGTCCAAGATGACACACTGAATAAAGACTAGAGCCAGGACTGAAGCCTGTGGCCTGCCCTTGTCACTTTCTTATTCTCTGATTATCTACCCTATTAACTTGATTCCCTATTAACCACTTCTCTGCCATATTCACAAGTTGCTGCTCACTCTGATCCCTCTAAAATTTGCAAGAAGCCCACTGCATGGAAGAAACCAAGTTGCCTCTTGCAGGATTCTTCTCTGCATGTCTATATGTGTCAGCTCATTCCGTTTTGCAGAGAGATGCTACTAATCATAAATGTGCTATAGTGTGCATGGAGCTGGAATTCCAGAACTTAATACTTTAAACAGGCGTGGGCATGTGTGTGTGTGTGTGTGTGTGTGTGTGTGTGTGTGTGTGTGTGTGTGTGTGTGTGTGTGTGTGTGTGTGTGTGTGTGTGTGTGTGTGTGTGTGTGTGTGTGTGTGTGTGGGCATGTGTGTGTGTGTGTGTGTGTGTGTGGGAGGGCGTGTGTGTGTGTCTGTATATATGAGAGAGAGGGAGTACATGGAAATACCACAGTTCTTCAAAGGTTGTTCTTTTTAAATGCATTCTGTCATGAGTTAAGTTATCATTAGAAAAGAATGAGCAGACATTGGAATTTTCCCCATTCTCTCGTTTTATGTGATCTCAGTGGTGGTATATTTAACTTATCAGGGATAGGGGATGCAATCGCCTTGCAAAAACATTTTTTCTCTGTTCGACATTTTCATTCTTTGATCATTTTCTTTCAATGAGACAGACTTCAAACAAATTTTGGGAATGTCATGCACCTATACATATTATAGGTTTTATATATATTATACATATATTTATATGTATACAAACACACATACACACATATAACCTTTATTAGACATCAGAGAATGTTCCTTAGGACTGTTCACTCCGAGCACTATTGCCTGTGTCATTGTTGCTGAATCTAATATATATATAAAAAAATAACTTAATGTTGCCATGCACAAACCCAGATGCTGTACTAAATATAATATTCTAAGACTCCTTGACAGCAGTCTATAACCATTCATCATAAAAAGCACTTGCTGTTTTTAATGATTTTCATATTTGTAATAATATACATATATTATACAATGCCTCCCCCAAAACGTGCACGCTGATTGGCCAGCCCAACCAGCGTGCCCGTTGTAAATCCCTCAATATACTAACAGAAAAAGGTCCGGTCACCCGGACTTTTTCCGTTAGTATAAAACACTGTCTCGCTATGTTTAACATAGCGACACAGGTTTAAAAAAAGCAACGGAGATCTTAAACTCCTTTAACATAGCGACACAGTGTGTAAAAAGCAACGGAGATCTTGCGATCTCCGTTGCTTTTTTTTTAAAGCTGTCTCACTATATTAAATGGGTTTAACATAGCGAGACAGCTTTAAAATAAGCAACGGAGATATCCGTTGCTTATTTTAAAGCTGTCTCGCTATGTTAAACCCATTTAACATAGCTTAAACAGTAAAAGCAACGGAGATCTTGCGTTCTCCGTTGCTTTTGCTCAACTCTGATGTACCGCGCAGGCACGCAGTACAACAGAACTGCCGCAGAATACCAGACAGCTGCGGAAGGCCAGTAAACAGGCATTATACAATGCCATTATTTAAGAAAAGTAATTATTTCTTTTCTTAAATAATGTCATTGTATAATAGCAATAACCCACTTCTGGGTGTTGGGTAATGCTGGATTTACCCACAGTTGGCTTTGTTTGGTCCCTCGGGCTTCGCCCTCGGAACCAAACCACGCCAACCGTGGGTAAATCCAGCATTACCCACACCCAGGCGTGGGTTATTGCTATACTGTATGATTTATCTTTTTCATAAAAGAGCAGTATTTATTAAAAAATCTATTTCTGTTACAGTTTGGGTTACATAAAATAATCATATGCCAGACGTTGTAACTTCAGACAACTTATTTTGTATCACCACCTATGCAAATTAACTTAGTATCACAATAATGCAAGCACATTGAGACAGATTCCAAAAGATTTGCAGTCAGTGTAAGAAACTCACTCTGGTGTAAGACTTCACTATAAAGCAGGCTTACCCAGGAATAAGTCACTTACACAGAGAGCAGGTCTTTTAGAATCGGTCATATTGTTCCCTTAGTACCATACATACATACATAAACAAATCCGGAAGTCAAAATACCATGTCAAAGTACAGCACTCTTCCTAGGACTGCATGTTATGGCAGAAACTGAATGTTTCTATGCCAAGATAGTTATGCATAATAGCAAAAAGAAATGTCTCCTTAGAAATTACATTTATACTGCATGACACAATATTTGTGTTGTGTGTGTGTGTGTGTGTGTGTGTGTGTGTGTGTGTGTGTGTGTGTGTGTGTGTGTGTGTGTGGTATTACATGAGTAGTATGGAAACAATGATTATGCTATCATGCTACACTTGTGTTACCAGGCTCTGTTGGCAATGAAATGCAAAGGGATTTACTGTGTCTGTCAATGAAAACAGCACAGACCACCTAATGCTATATTTTACTGTAAACCTATATTAGTACCAAAGTGAAGCATTTTGTATACACGTGCATGTTACTGATAAAGAATTCAGCAGAACTGCTAGCCAGCCTTTTCATGTGGCTCTCCAGGAGTTCAGATAGGATAACAAGAATAGGTCATGAGTGTTTAAAGCTAAGAAAATATTGTGCCTGCCATGCTCTGATTGTTTAAACCCTGTTGCCCTCTGATTAGGTAACTGGTTTTATTTTCAATGTTTTGAGAAGTTCTTTTTTTTTTCACAGTGGCAAATTTGGAAATTACAATTATGATTTCTTGCTAGTTCCAGCATAGCTCTATTTGGGGGGCAGTGGAAGGACTCAGACTTTAGGGATGCTGAGTTCATTTTGTTACTCGTAACATTGCTATTTTGTGCAGCCTGTCCATTCTTACAGCTCGAGTTCCTATGGAACAGCTAAAGTTTACGGTGAAGCACAAACTGGGATACGTTGGAACAGAATCTTCAGCCATAATAAAGGACTTAAACAAGTTTGGAAATCCCCCATTTAGTGTGGCATTTGAAATGAAGAGATATGCTGAAGTCACACAACATGGAGAAAAGGCCTACAGATGAAAGTTGAAAGTTAAGGGCTTCATTTCAAAAAGATCAGCTACAGAGTTTTGTGCTACATTCTTCCATCCACCAATCTGTTGAAAGTACCTTCATTTCCTTATAATAATTTGTGGTTGAACAGGAGATGCTGTCATTATATCCACCTTATAAATAATAAAAAGTGAAAGTACAAGAAAATGTATTGCTTTAAATTCCAAAAAATACTGATGAAATAAGAGTTACTGTGTTCCCCCCACCTCCCACCAAGGACAGACTATACAAATGGCTCTTACTCCCTCTCCAAAGTTTTTTAAGCATTCTCCTAGGTCTCATCTTAAACCTTTGTGCATTGCCACTCATGATCCTCATTCACAGATGTCCATTCACAGAGGTTCCGTTACTATGGGAACCACTGTATTGTACAGACTGAAGCATTATGCCAATACAAAGCAGTGTCCTTCGGCAAACAAAAACCCATTTTGTTCAAGAGATCAAGCTTTTTGACTAAAATACTAGGGTTTATAGGCTGGCTAATGACTGCTTTATTGTGTCTTATGTAAGGGCTTTGTACTTGCTTGTTGATGGGAATACTCAGGCTCATCAAAGTGTAATTGTGGCAAATGGCAAAGACTAATAGACTGCCTTATCACAATAATTAGACAGATGATTCATGCTTTTCTACTCCTCACACTTATAGGAAGTTGCCAACATTATGGTGGATATTGGCGACTTCATACTCTTTAACAAAGTATCTTCTGGATACTGCATTTTAAAAACAGAGGTTTTACTGCTGATAATGTTTTGCTCAGAAGTTCAGTCTGCTGCTCTGAAGGAGACAACATTTTCACCTGCTTTTGTGAGATTCATTTTATTGTGCTTGTGAGAGAAAATTGTGCATTGTAAGCTGAGGAGCACTGAGTATGAAGTCACTCTAGGTATTGAACATTCATTCTCACTTTGTGACAGACACGTTGAAGGTGCACAATAGGAAAGAGCAGGTGCCGAGAGAGATAATTCAATAGGCATTTGCCTTTAAATGATTACAAAGTACACATAAGTGATAAACAAATGAATTAGTAATAGTTATAGCATTAGTCTTCCTGCAAAACTGATTGAATATCAATTAAATAAAGTCTGGATATATTTCTTCACCTGTAACTGATACCACAGCATTGCTATATACTCATCAGACACATGTCAAGGACAAGCTATACCAAGGTGGCACAGAGGGTTAAGGCTGTGAGCTCTAATTCATTTAGTACAGGTTTGAGTCCCTCAGGCTTCATTTGCCTACCGTGTGAACTTAAGCAAGTAACTTAACCAGATATTGCTCCTAGGTTGCTCCTGAAAATGGACTGTGTCCTGTGGACCTACCTGGTTAACAAATGGGTATTATAATTGGGATGAACTCTGACGTTTGGATACTAAAGCCCTGAAATGGTATTCATGGGACAGAGCTGCATATAGGCATATTGACCCTGAGGAAATCGGTAGCTGATGATATGCTACTGACAGTATAAGCATGCTTCTCCTGCAAATGTGATTCAGTCTGCGATCCCACCTGAAGTATTATTACTTTCAGTGATAGAGTCAGCAGCACAAAACAGAGAAAAGGTCAGTGGCAATTTGGCAAACATCTGAAATATCAAAACAATACATAAAAACATGCCACAAACTAGAAAACAGCTCAGTTTTGCATCAAAAGAACAACAGGAAAACTAAAACAAAGAAAAACTGTTCATCGTCATATCTTGATCATCTCTATAGAATTATCTTTCAAATGGTTCCACTTCACAATACCGATTTACTGAAAACTCAAACTTCATATGGTTGACACCATATGATCGAGTTTTCAGTAACTCAAAATTACGAAGTGTATAAAAAAAAACAAAAAAAACAAACACATCATTTCTGCAGGGGGGAAAGCCCTCCTGCACCCTCCCTACTTAAGTATAACATCTCCGCACTATAGCGAGGAAACGGGAGATCTCCCATTCTGCGCTTCTGCATACAGCACGGAACAGGAGATTTCCCTTTTCCCCACTGTAGGGCGATCTTGGAGTTGGTATATTTAAATAGGGGGGTGTGGGGGTGCAGGGGGCACAGCCCCCATGCAGAAATGATGTTTGGGGTTTTTGTTTTTTTTTATTCACTTCATAATTTTGAATTACTGAAAACTCGATCATATGGTATCGACCATATGAAGTTCGAGTTTTCAGTAATTCAGCATTGTGAAGTGGAACCCTTTCAAACACACACACACTTTTTTTTTTTTATTTTATCCCAGAATTACCTTATAGGACTTGCCACGTTAACATGATTTTTATCCCAATGTTCCTGTACCCTACAGTGTATACAATGTTTCTAGAAAATTACGTCAAAAAGGCAAAACATTTTTGTGATCCTCTCCCTACATTCACACGCAGTTGGATTAGAATGATTTCCCACTCTGCTGGACTGCTTTTAATAAAAGGGTCAATTTATCTTTTTTTTTAAATGACTCCCTTTGATTTTTATTCCCTTTCTTCTTAACAGCACTTTAAAGTACTTAAATATCAGGGTTAAACAAGAATGTAATGCAGCTGCTCTTGTTCAAACATAGAATTGTGGTTCCAGGCCACAGTTTCTGATGAAGTGTGAAATTTTTCGCAGTTAAAGAAAAAAAAACCTTGTCAGATCACACTTAAAATTACTCAGACTAGATCATTGTAGTATGATTAATGACCCAATTACTTGTTTTTTTATTAAAGCTGTAAATCCTCTCATAATTACTGACTAGACACAACCAAAGAATGCATATATCATGTTAGGACAAATATTAGCTGGAGATAAGGCGACGTTTCATGAAAAGTGAAAATGGCAAGCAAAGACTACAAAATCAGATGTAAACAAGGAACTTAGATTCATAGACACCCCCAGCAGCGAATACAAAAGGCCATACTGAGGGAGAGTCAGCTACTAGAATGAAGGAAGGATGTTATCATTTATAAATAAAATCACTTGTTTATCACTCCTTCCTTATTGCACCACAGACAGTGAACTACATACTAAGATCGTTACGTCATAAGTAAGTACTAGGCTAGCTGCCCTTGCAGGCCATTTTAAGACTAGCCAATTTTCCTGTTTGTGCTTAAAATAACCTATCCTATTTGGTTATATATTGGCCTTACCCATCCCATAGTCAATAATTATATATTACTCCCTAATAAGAATAACTGGGATCATACCATCAATAATTTGAGGGGACCTATCATTGGACAGAGCATTTAGGAGCTGCCTCTGTCCATTAGTAGTATAAGTTTCCCATTCATAGATCTAGGTTGCACTTGAAAATGGACAGGGATGAACTTTGTTTTATGTGGACAGGGAGTCTTTTCCACAGCAGTGGTATCCTCTGCCAAATACATCTGTCCCTCCAAACCATTCTGTTGATGTTACATAAGAGGTTTAGCACTATTTGTGATGCCATTTGACTTGCTGATGTGCAGTAAATCCATCAGTAAAGGGTTGGAGGATGCCTTGTTTGCCAGACACAGGTCACCTCTTAGCAAACTGTTGGATACAGAGTATAGTGACAGCACTTTGAGTTGACCCATGAAGGACATTGTTTAGGTCTTGTATCATTTTAGTAGGGTATCAATGTGGACATTTTTTGTTGCATGTGCCTGGACAAATACACATCAAAGGGGGTATTATATTCAATGATTGTCCTAATGAGAGCCGAGTAAAGGGGGACAATAACATCCCTAGATCTAGACACAGCCCCTTTGTTTATAAGCTATGCAATACAGAAGGACTTTCTTACAGTACACACATGTTGGTGAAAAGTTAGGTCACTCTCCACAGAAGTTCCCAAATCCAAAACAACTGCCTCAACTCTTAGGGGAATATCGTCAATGTGGTAGTTCCCTGGGGTAGACGACTTCCAAAAGGGTACAATAATGCAGTTTTTGGCATTTAGTTTCAGACCATGATTTTGATACCAGTTATTCATTTGAGACAATTCTTTCTGCAGGATGGCTAAGTTATCTGGAGATTCAATGACTGCTCCTAACTTACAGTCATCTGCAAATGTAGTCAGCCAGATCCCATTGGTATTGACTTTTATATCAGAAAAGTAGATCCCATACAGGAGAGGTCCCAGCACAGAGCCCTGGTGACTGTTCTCTTTGTGGAAGAAACTTTCCCTATTTTAATTATCAGAGTCCTATTTGTGAGTCAAATGGCAAACTAGCGGGTGACACAGGGGTTATTTAGCTTTTCTACTATGCCAGAGTTGGGAATTGTGTAAACAGCTTTGGCCAGGTTGAGGTATGCAGTGTGTGTAACATTTTGCCTTCATCCATTGCTTTGGTGACCTTTTCAAAATAATCCACCAGGTTGAGTAAACATGACCTGCACTTGATGAATCCAAAGTGAGATTGGTCCAGTGTTTGGAGGTTCCCTGTGTCCTGATTGATTAATTCCTTGATAAGTCTTCATGGCTTTGCATATGAGACTGGTCAGACTTATAGGTCTGTAACTGTCTGGGTGTATAGAAGGTCATCCCTTATGCAGGGAAATGACTGTAGCTGTTCACCATTTGCTTGGTACAAAACCTGTATGAAGGCTGATACTGAAAAGTGTTGTTAGGGATGTGACAAAATCATACTTCTTGCTATTTAAGGTCCATCCAGGGATATTGTCAGGACCCACAGATGCAATATTTTTAGCTGTTGATAGCACTTGTGTAATAGCTGGAGGTGAGCCAGTTTCAGGTGCAGCTTGAGCGACAGATGGAGGGGAGACAGGGGTAAAGTTAGAGATAAATTTATCAGCCAGTACATTCACTATATCTTCAGCCTCAGTGTAGGAAACATTGTTCACAATCAGTTTAATCCATTGTTAATTGTGCTTTTGAGATTATGAACATAAACAAAAAATGCCTTGTGATTGTCTTTGGCATGGATAGCTATTTTAACCTCAAAATTGGCTTTGGTGGATTTTATTAAGCTCCTGAGTTGTTTGTTTATTTCAGTGACAAATGCTCTAACATTCTGGGAATTACTGTTATTACTTTTACTTAGATCACCAAGTTATCTTAGTGATTACTCTTGGGGTTATTTTTAAGGTTAAAAGGGCACATTAGACTTAAAAAATTCTGTCTAGATGCAGAAGTCTGTAAGTAGCATAACACCACTCCCATGAAAGAATCATGTGAACTGTAGTGTTATGAGCAGAAAAAAACTGTCTGCACAAAATCCACCCTACTACTGAAAACGTCTGTGGATCGAATTTGAAGAGAATTGCCCTAGTCTATTCAGGGAAACAAAAATCACATAAAGCTGTAGAGGAAATAGTAATCTAACCCTCCAAATGACTGGTCTTTATTATTGTTGCAGACGTACAGAATCATTTGTGTACACTACACATTTTTGTGCTAGCATACGAACAAGTACAAGTACTGTATCAGTACAGTTCTGCTGGCCAAACTAACCATATACAGAGACCCTTGTCCTTTTCAAAGTGTCCTTACTTAATGAACATTTATAGGTGATACATAGAGTCAGGGCTGTATCATAATATAGTCCCAAATTAACAATAGATGGAACTATTCCTAAACTAAGGAAGGACCAGAACAACTGCTGTATTTGCTATCCCGATAAAGGATATTCTCTAGCAGTGCATGCCAACAAATATTTAGGAAAATGGACTGATTCACTACCATTCTTTAATTAGCATATGGACTAAATAATGATAAGCAATGTATCTACGTAATCTGGGGTTTACCAGAAGATTTTCCATGTTCTTGCCCCTGTGGCTAGAAAGGTCATTGTTGCAGCTATGTTTATGTCATTACAGGAGTACAATTTCCTTCTGTGTTTGCACGCTCTTCCTATAGTTAACAGGTTTGCTTCTCTAATCCCAGTCTTCCTACCATCACAGCACGCATATCATCACTAAGAATGGGGAGTGCCTAATTCCCAGTGTCACGTTTTCCATCTTCAGGACAATGATGTACACTCAATACTGTAGTACAGTGCCAGTATTTAGTGCACAGCAGTGAAATGGAGAAAACGATCCTCTGCAACATCTTTATTAAATTATCACTTATGACATAGGCAATCTTATATTTATATAAATGAAAATAAACCATGCTGACGCAATCTCAATTGTAAACCTTATACATTACAAACCATACTGAAACAACTGTAGCTGCAAACATTATACATCAGTTATAATATATCCAGTCATTGTCAGTCAGCCATTACTTGGCTCATTCAAATCCTATCTTCTTTTAAACCTCATTCCTCCTCTTCATGTATTGATCACACAATTCCCATTTTTTTCTATGTAATTTGCTCCTACCCTTTTCTAAACATCCCATTTCCAGTTGTTTTATCTCTGTTACTATCTTCGCTATTTCTAGTAAAATTGGTTTAGACTTTGATTTCCATTTTCTAGTAATTGCTTGACAGCCATCATAATTAGACTCAGCAAGGCCTTATTATGTCTAGGCAATTCCAATTCTATATCATTGCTCAAAGACATTATTTCCTTAGTTAGACCAATTTATTCACTCAGTATCTCCAACACTACACTCTGTAGGGAGTATAAAGTCTGCCAACTCATTACAATCCCAGAAAATATGTTCCCTTATTTCTTCCCCATCACACCTCTGACATTTACTCTCTACCCGAGGAAGAATTTTTTGGAGTCTACTTGGAGTATAAAATTACCTATGTAAACACTTACATGCAAAGAAGCTAAATCTTCTAGACATTATTGCATATTTCTGAGACATACATATATCCCCCTATTGTTTCTTTGTGAATTGCTTATCCAATCTCTCTTCCTAATCCTTTCTAACCTCCACTGATTGATTCTTATAGTTACCATGCAATAATTTATATGCTCTACTAATTATTCCTTTCTTAACAACAACTTCTGTTCTAGATTCTACTAAAAACACTACCAGTGCTGGTCTTTCATTTATGACCTACCTATTTCTTTCTCTTTACCTATTGATAGGGAAGGCAATCTCTAACCTGCAGTCCAAATAACTTTTTGGTGTCTTCCCATTCTATTACCTTTCCCTTTCTAGTTATATGCTCCCAATACATGGTTCCTTTGCTAGTTTTATCCAATAAATTCCAGCCCCCTCTTGTCTATTGTCTGTATCCTTAATTGCAGTTATTGCTATCAGCAGAATTTCATTTCTCCATTCCTGTGCTGATTTAGTTCTTTGAATACTTTCTGCTACTTTATAAATATAATATTCTGTATGATTATGGTTATTTTCCTTAAAGGTCTGCATCCAAACTCCCAGTCTCTCCTTGTTTCTTGAGCTACCCCCTGTTTCATCATCATCTTTCTCTGCTTCGAATTATAGTTTTCTGCTTCTGCTTTGTATAGGAGCCTTAACTGTGTTGCTCTGAAATACCCCTTCAAATCAGGTAATCCCAGCCTGCCCTGTTCTATTGGAAGAATAAGCTTATCCCACTTGACTCTTGATCTCTTCCCCTCCCAGAAAAAGTCCTTCAGCTCTTTATTAATTGCTATCCACAACTTATCCTCTGGTTGATAAAAATATGCCTGACCTGCATACAAAACTAAAAGGGACTAAAAACATTTTAACCACTTTATATATTACTATCAACATCCATATAACAGAGCTTTTATCTTCCCAGTTTTTGTATTATCTTTTGTTTAGTCTCTTTCCACATATCCTTAGTTGCCACAACGGAATCATTCTTTTAAAATCCATACTCCTAAATACTTCATTTTATCATGTCTCTGTAAGTATGGATATTGCTGAACTAATTTGTGTGTTGGTACATAATTTATCGCTATTGCCTTTGTTTTAGCTTCATTAAGTTTGTCTCCCAAAAAAATTTGAAAGTGTCTCAATATGTTAAATGACACTATAATGTCCCTTTCTGGTTTTGTCAGGGATAAAAATAATGCCATCTGCAAATAGAGCCAGCTTTTCTTCACTACCCTACCAATTATATCCAAAATAATCCTCTGTCTTAAACAAAAGGACAGAGTTAAACATTATATAAAAAAAGTTTCCACCCTCTGTTGCAGTGACAAGTGCTTCATACTATGGAAATCACCTTCCAAGCAGAAGTCAAACTTTAATACCATGCAATTCATGAGGCAAGGTTATTGGATGAATGTCCTGAAAAGCAGACGTAAAAATATTGAAAACTGACAAGGTTAAAACATCACAATTACACTGAAAAATGCAACCTCATAATCACAAATTTACAACATTTTGTTATCGCATAACTTACACTATGAAGTGAACAATGGAGGCAGAAATTTTATTTTCTAAATTCATGTCAAAAAGCACGTTTTTGCCTACAAAAGAATTCCATACTCAGTTTGAGGTACCAAATGCAGTGCCAGACGTTACTATCTTTGTTGATCATACTCCTGGTGTAATTTGTTCTGCAGCAAAGATAATGTAGGCCATAATGATTTTTGACGCTTACTTCGGTCAGTGCTGCTTTGTAACACTAGAAAAATTCAAACACTTTTACACAGAATTTGCAATGCACAACTATTTTTCAAAAGCTAATAATGAATGTGACAGCTTTCATTTTCGTGGTCTAGTGCAATATAAAGAGGATTATGAGTGGATCTCCAGTCATAACCATACCAATGTAGAAATCTCTTATGGCTTCCAAAAAAGTTTGGAAGTTAGATAAGCACACATCTATGATGTGAAGCACTCTTTACAAAATGTGCTACTGAAACTGCAGGTCTATATTTACAGTTTTCCTCTGTCATATTCATGACGTTTGGTATTGTCTGTCATTACTGGTTATCATACATGCTTTTGGCATGCTCATGGCTAAAAAAAAAGTGCCCTTGAGCCAGCCTCCTCACCTGGTTAACAAGCACACAAGCAAACAAACAATGTCTTCATTTAAGGATGCTTGGAGCATAGAGGATTATGATCAGATCTCTGATCACAACCCAGTTACATGCTGCAGAAATAGATGCCAAGAAATTCACCATGAGAGCAAAGCTTGAATGGTAAATCTTGACATCAATGTTGAGAACATAAAAAGGTTATGATCAGAGGCTGACTGTAATTCTTTACAGTTCATGGTGCTCTATCTGTTCCATGTATTACCAGTTACAGGAAAAATAAAGAAAGTATAGAAGTGTGAAGTGTTTTATCAGTTTTAAAAAGTGGTAAAGCATTTTGCACCGTCAAACAGGTAGCAGCATACCTGTCAACTTCTTTGTTTTAAAATTCTAGACAAATACAAAAATAAGAGGAGAAACAAAATCTCAAAATAGTAAGTGGCATTACTGAGTGACTGTAAATCCTGCATGATTTACCAAAAAAGTAAAAGATTTTACAATGAGAGGGCAAAAATATGAAGTAAAATAAGGAACATTTTGCAAAAATCTAGGCTGTTTGAGAGATACAACAGGTAGAAATAAAGTGCCCCTTTGTCATTTTGTAAGTGTGGCAGAATGTAGTTCTAACAGCTTTTAAAGGCTGTTTTATCTTCTGTCAGTGCTCTTTGCCAGTAGGCACTGTCCCTAGTGAGAAACCCAATTGTAACATTATATAGATATGTGTAACACTTTTGTTAAACACTCCTAAGCTCTATTACAATTGGATCTTATGCTATGGAAGAACTTCTTGATATCAGAGCATAATCTTATTGCTCCATGCACTACAAATTTTATTGTACCATTGTGAGCCTTCCCTTTATAGATGTTGTATAAGGAAAAAACAAAAGAATAAAGAGTCATTAATATCTTTATTTCTAACTCTCTCTCTGCCTCTAATACCTTTATTTTTTCTCACTGTACATTTTATTATTTCACATCTCTTGTAGTGCAAGCCAACCTTTAGCGATGGTAATGGTAATGTTTGTTTTGTAGTATTTTTTAATCTAGATTTATCACAACAAATATCTCAGCACTTTGTGCAGAAGACGTTTTAACCTGCAGATTTCATTGAGTTGACCTCTTCAGTATTAGCAGTTATAAAGGTCATCTTGAGTTTCTATTTCCTCTGTATAATCTCTATCTTTTCGTAGCACTTTAATTTTTTTCTTTCCTTATCAGACTTGGAAAAAAATATGAAAATCATTCCTGTCAAAGAACAATATGGTTTATACTTTTTAATGTCACATATATAATTTGTCCTTCAATACATTTACATGGTTACCTGCATATTAAAATTAATTTAAAGTCACCTGTTCAGTGACAGAGTCCGCTAATTATGCAATTTGTGTTCCTGTTGCATATATTGAACTCCGACATGTAGTCCATCTATTAGAAGAGAAACATTTTTTTGCACAAAATGGTAAATAAAATGTAAGAATGCAGCACTCAGGTTATATATCTGAAGGATAAGCCACAATGGTTAAAGAAAAATCTATTTATTATGGCAAATTTCAGAAAAAGAATGATGTGGGAAAATGGGGGTTCCAAATATCTTAATATGTTGAAGTGACAATAGATTCACTCATGGTAAACGGCCATATCTGTTACATTTCAACCATCCTCAGATAATTAAATACATTGTCAGTTTTTTGACAAATGGGAAAATAAGACCACATACAGCCTCCCTGTATTCAGTTTCCTTCAGGGAGCATATGCAGATATACAAACAGGAATCAACACAAATTAATTTAAAATAACCTTAGAATTTATGCTTTTTAATAACTGTAGGAAATATTCAGAGATGTCTTGGACAAATTCCATTAACATTGCTAGGAAATGCCATGATTTTTAAAGTCTGGGAGCAATCAGTGTTGTAAATATAATGTAGAGTTCCTAGTCTCTTTGTTGTTTTTGTCGGCTGTGTGTGTGTGTGTGTGTGTGTGTGTGTGTGTGTGTGTGTGTGTGTGTGTGTGTGTGTGTGTGTGTGTGTGTGTGTGTGTGTGTGTGTCACACAGCTTGACTTCTATTAGGCATTTACACTGCAGCCCACCCATACAGAATATATATGGAAGTTTGGATTCGTAGTCACAATAGTGATTATATTATACACTATAAAACATATACAGGATTACAGCCAGTCAGTAATGCCTGACAGAGTTTTTCATACTTCTTATTCTTCAGAAAATGTTTGATGATACAAAACCTGTTGTTTATTAACGTTCTAAGTGGTTTGGAATAAGATTTAAAGCAGTCACCTATGCCGGGCCTTTGTATCTCATTATTTTTGGCTTTGTAACAGATTCTTGAGCAAAGAAGTTAAAAGGTGCATATAAAATACTGATTATACTATTAATAAATGTACAAGTAAATCTTTTCTTGCTGTTGTTAGATTATATAAGTGACCTTTCAAGTCTCGGTCCCAAGCAAAATGATCTAATTCAATAGATTCTTGCAGGGATAAAATTATTAACATTCAAAACTACATTATATTTTTGTATTATTTGTTAAAGAAAAAAAAAAACACCTGCATTCCTCTTGACTACAAAAATATTGTTGGAAATATGCAAATTTACCATAAAAAATTATAACTATTTTTGAACTCATTAATTTAGGCATGATGCATCTCAGCAAAGCTTTTTATTATCGTCAAGCTAAATTAGAAACAGAAAGTATAATTCAGAGGTAAGAAATTGCAGAAACTATTATAACAGCACAATGCTGCGTTAGAGGAAAACTCAATATTCGCTGTGTTAATAGAACAGATCAGAGCAAAGCACAACCTATGAAAAGAAACACTAAAGTGCTAAAAGAAAAACACAGAGCCTAGAAGCAAAAGGTTTAGTGATGCAGAAAAGAAAGAGAAAGTGAAGTGACAAAACCAAATGAGAAGCGTGGGGCTTAATTCGGATACTGATACAGACAATACCGCAACATAAGTCGGTGAAGCCCCAGGTAGTGTTACAACAGACAAAGTGGGAAGATTTTGGACTGTAGAGCAGTATTCTTTTATTATTCGGTTTAACAAGATTTGTTTATGTGCACAGCTGAGTGGCAAAGGGTTTTGCTGTCAAGTTTTGTCATTTGTACCCTTTGAAGCTTTTTCAGTTTGATTTTGGAGAATATGTATTATAAGGTGAAATTCTGGAACTTTCTGCAGAAGATTTGGTTGAAATCTCAGTTCAAATTGCACAACAAGGGAAAAGGCAGGAAACAGAAAGCAAAGAAGACAAACTCAGCCAAACAGAGAAAGAATCAATAGAAATGCACAAAAGAAACCTTGATGATTGGATGCGAGATAGGAAATTCACCCTGGGGATCACATCAGTTGCCCTGCTAGACGGGGGTCCAGGGAAGTAAATACTGTGGTAAGAAACAGCCAGGGAATTGTTATGGCTAAGCTTGTATAGGCCCTAGGGCCGATAGCCTAGTGCCAACCTATGAACCTAATGGGCAGATATATTAAGTTAATTGTGACTACAAAAAATGAGTAAGATCAAAATGAAGACTGATAAACCAATGAACACAGTAATTGAGATGACTGATGGAAATGTATCTCATAACAGAAATAAAAAAGATATACTACTGTACAGCTAAACTGATAGCTAAAGTACTACCATAAAAACAAAGAGTAACAAAGGAAAGGAGAGGGAAAGTAGAATGCCACTGTGGAAGCTGTAAGGATATGGGCAAGTGCCAGCATAGCCAGCTGAAGTTTTGTAAAGAATTATATGTCCTTTAAATATCAAACTGATTTATACAAGATACTTGTGTTACAACTGTATTAGAGCTGTATGTCATTTATATATCAAACTGATTTGTACAGATGTTTGTGCTGAAAATATATTTGTGAGGTTTGCTTGTGTTAAAATGCATCAACAGTGCAATCTGAAATGAAAAAGAAATGTACAGGTATTATTGTAACAGAATTAAATGTATATGATTTAAGAGAGGATACTGGGACAGCAACGGTTACCCAGCTAGCGCGCTTTAAGAAAAATAAGGGAAATGTAAATGAGCTGTTAAATCATTAGAACAGCACCCCACACTGCTGAATAGGACTGGAGCTGCTAGGTCTGGGAAAAAACATTGTTTATTAACCCAGTAAAAAGAGGGGAAGCCCCAGGCATTGCCATAAACATTTAGATGTGCATTGTAGCCTTCTATGCTAAATTCCTGTCTCAGATTCAAAGAGGAATGCTCCGAGAACCTAGATTCAGGTGACTAGATGAGGTCATTCTGCCGGCCCTCTTGGTAATTATATTTTGGATATTACAAAGAGAAATCTCAAGAGTCCTGAGTATTCTGTTTGGGAAGTCTGACTAAAAAGACCCTCACCCATAGCATCTTCTCTTGCGGTAGCAAGTAACTCAACTAGGGAACAGTAATTCTTTTAGATCAGTCAGGAATATAGTGAAGCTTAGTTCAGACAGTGTTTTTCTTTATTTGTATGAGTCTGTCCATCAATGTTAATTTTTACATTTTCTGTGATTTGAACTCTGTGGTTTACTATAAATGCATATTCAATATTTTCATGCTCTTATTATTTAATATATTTAAACTTTTATTGTGGCTGGTCCTTGTAGAAAGTATCTAACCTTTGAGAGTACTTATATTTGTTTGATGACACTGTGTGGGCCACTTCAGAAGGCCTAGCCATCTTGGTGAACTACTACCATTTGTATTAGTACTAATATTACACAGTAAAATTGGGCACCCTTTGTTAAGGGCCTTGGAGTAGCTGATTAGGAGTGCCTGGTGGTGGTGGTAACTACCTTATACTCTGGACAGAAGGGGACACAGCAGGTAAATCTGCGCCAGCCTTTTGTGTGGGTGTGTGTGTGTGTGTGTGTGTGTGTGTGTGTGTGTGTGTGTGTGTGTGTGTGTGTGTGTGACAAATTAAATCTCTCAGTGTGTGTGTGTGTGTGTGTGTGTGTGTGTGTGTGTGTGTGTGTATCAGCTACTTGGGGCAGGGACACAAAGCACTGAGTTTAAAGAGAGGGTGCTGGAGGACATGGCTTGGACACTCACCTGAGGACCTAACCCTACAGCTATACCAGTTGGGAGTCTTATTCAGGACCAGGAGGGAGACATATATAGAGACATCCAGACCCCAGGCTGAGTGTGTTTCTTGTGTGCTCTTAAGGGAAATTGTACTTGATGCAGAGAGGTCTTCATCTGGAAATACTGAGTGTATCCATTTGTATTCCAAGTTCACATCCCTCTCCAGTGTCAGTGGTGAGGATTCAGTCTCCTTAATTACTGGGGACATCACATATTGGTGCCATCATGTATTGGTAGCAGTGATGGGCATTGTGAAAATAGCTGAAGGCTGCCAGCCTAGCCAGATCGAATTTTGTAGATAATTCTGTCATTTGTAAATATTAATGTAAGTCACAAGCGTGTCCTCTTAAATGTGAAAAGACTGCATTGGATATTGAACTGCAAAAATGTAACAGTGCACTCTGCTGTAAGAAAGCTAAGTCAAGCATTTTATGACCGTCTTTGATGTCAAAATCCGGACCCGATATGCCTGCATGAAGGAATTCTGCCTGTTGTTTTGAGGCCAAAGTTAATGGCTAGAATTTGCATGTATAAATGTCCTTTATTGCTGTGGTTTCTGACCAGGTGTAAAGAATGTAAATGTAGTTTCTGTTAGCCTGGGAACACCACAGAAGTGTGAAGAATGATGTCATATGAATCAGCTCTGTGTTATCAATTTAAAGAGAGAGAATCAGAGAGCTCTGAGCTTTTTGTCTTGAGAACATCCAACATCACCAGCACTGCTTTGCTCTATATGCAAGTTATTTAGAATTGTGTTTTCTCCTAGATATAGCTAGGAAATAGGAAGATTAGACTAGTTTGTTTTTCTGTGATGTCAGAACTTTTCTACAGTATTATTTTAAGTATTTCTCTGTGATCTATGAACCCTTGACTAGCACTGTGTAGTAAGAAGTATTCTCTTGTGTTTTTATTATTAAATATTTTTAAACATTTCATCTGTGGCTGTTTTGTGTAGAGATAATTTAAGCTCTAAGAGTACATTGCATGTATATAGTGATACTGTACCAAGTCACTCTAATAAGCCTCGACAGTTCACACACTTACCTTTTGGATAATAATATTGCACAGTAATAATTGGTTGCCCTTTAAGAAGGGCCTTTGATTAGCTGATATTAGTGGGTGGCGGCAGCTGGTGCTACCTTTTAGACTGGGCAGAAAAGGGGCACAGCCTTCCACAGGAGTGTCTGTGTGGTTGTATATAACTCTTATCTCAAAGTGTGTGTGTCAACTACTTGGGCAGGGACATGAAACACTGGTTGGACAGAGAGGGTGCTGGAGGTTTTAGCTTGCCCACTAGGCTGAGATATGGACCCTATAGCTGTGCCACTGGGGAGTCTTATTGGGGACCTGGAGAGAAAGGGAGCAACCAGCCCAAGACTGACTGTGATTTCTGTGCGCTCTTAAGGGAAATTATACTTTACTGTGTGTGTATTTATTATCCTTTCCCTATATGGACGCCCCTCACTGATGTTAGTGGTGAGGACTGAGGCTCCTTGATTGCTGGGGCAATAGACGGGTGTCACAGGCATCACAGAAGCAATGAATAGAAACAGATATGATAAAAGCAACACAGCATCAACAGATCAGAATTTATCTTGCACAGTCTCTAATAATAAACTAAAAATATCAGCACAAGCAGAATACATACACACACACACACACACACACACACACACACACACACACACACACACAAAGGAAAAGTGCAACAAAGCAGTTCATTGGTAGTTTTGTAGAGAATTTGAAGAAAAGAAAACAATAGTGAAACCACCTAAGAAAGAGTTAGTTGGGTTTGGCATAACAGTTAAGGTATTTACCCTGCAGACACAAGGTGCGGGGTTTGATTCTCATCTTTGAAGGAAATTAGCTAGGCTTAAAATAGCCAGGAAAGGCAGCTAGCCTAGTACTAAACTATGAACCAAGAAGAAATCGGTATATGTTGGAGAAATATTTATGAAAACTGTTGAACATAAAATGCTGCATGAACAGAAGAGTTAAAGTAGCAAGAAGTGTTAATATAGAGGATATGAAATTAAATTAATTACTAGCCAAATAAATTATGCAGTTCTCCTAAATGGAAATTCCCATGTCCAGATACAGTACCTAACCTTTGGCTAAAGGTATTAACACCTTTGCATAAAGATTTATCCCAAAGTTTAAAAAAATGTATTTATGTGCACATCCTGAACAGACAATATTACTATTTTTATCCAAGCTAAACATACTTCTCCTCAAGAGCAAACCTGCAAGCCATCTGAACAACTACTGACCAAAAATGGGTCTTCCAAGAACATATATTTTATATAGCAGAACTGACAAAGACAAATTTTATAGTCACTTGGAAAAAATCAGTTATATCAATAGAACATAAAGGTAATAAAAAGAAAATCATATGGAACAAAGGATTAGCTATAATTTAACAAAGCTATATGAGAGAGTTGTAAAAAATGGAAAAACGTAAAAATGGCAGGTTAGATTAAAAAAAAAACATCTGGCAGTGTCCCACATTCCTAGCTTATAGAATGCTTACAGATATATGAATACACTCTGCACAGATTCATTATGAATCAGGGGCAAACTACTTTACAGCTGAGTCATGATAAAGGGCAAATTACTATCCCAGAGATACAAATTCAAAGGAGGGTATGTCAAGCTGATTCTCACCTCAGCCATTAATCCATTAAGCTGTTAACTATCTAGAGGTTAAAGCTTGATTTCTGAAAACCAGCTTTGACCAATGATGTCTCATCTACTTGTTTTTCAAATCAATTTCAAAATACATCTGAATCACATAAGAGTCTGCAATGGTTCTGAACCACCAGAACTTTTCACTTACTAAACAGTTTCTTTCCAACTCGCTTTTTATGTCTTTCTGAAGTGAGTTTATTGCACTCCTGCCATGAGAGATGCATGTAATTGCTGTTTTCCTACAATCTCACATATCAGTGTGAACATAGACACTTATAACCTTACTTTAGTTAATCTAACATATTAGTGTGAACATAGACACTTATTACCTTACTTTGGTTAAGCTCACATATTAGTGTGAACATAGACACTTATTACATTACTTTGGTTAAGCTCACATATTAGTGTGAATATGGACACTAATTACCTTACTTTGGTTAAGCTCACACATTAGTGTGACTATATATACTTATTACCTTTCTTTGGTTAAGCTCACATATTAGTGTGACTATAGACACTTATTACATTACTTTGGTTAATCTCACATATTAGTGTGACTACATATACTTATTACATTACTTTGGTTAAGCTTGCATATTAATGTGAACATAGGCACTTATTACCTTACTTTGGTTAAGCTCACATATTAGTGTGAACATAGACACTTATTACCTTACTTTGGTTAAGCTCACATATTAATATGACTATGGATACTTATTACATTACTTTGGTTAAGCTCAGATATTAGTGTGACTATATATAAATAAAATAGCTATGCCTAACAATTCCAGTTTCCTGCTTCCTGAGAGACAAAGTAGATGGATATGTAATATGCAAGGAGAAACTAGAACAAATCGGAATAAAGACACCAGATAGTACTAACAGTAATAGCAGCAAAAGGCTAATAAAAAGAATGTTCAAGTATTCTTAAATATGGTGCTGATTCAGATAACTCTATATGAACTGCAGAAGTAAGCAGTTCTGGGTACATTGCAGAGGCTCAAAAGTAAACATCAAAGACTGAAGCAATACTTATGTCATGAATTTTAATTGTACCCTGATTTAGGAATGTTGTCCATTCTTCTCAATGTATTAGATACCCTAAACCTTTGAAGGAATTAAAAAAAGGTTAGAAAACATAAAATGAGTGCTGTTTAAAACGGAATGCATTGCATACAGTATATAGACAGAAGTTCTCAGGGACTCGGATATCAATATAAGGGGACAGTTCAGCTGTGAGACATCCAAAAGAAATCTATTAATATAATACAGTTCCAGAAGAACGGCTTATCAGCAATGCTCGAGTATTGAGTAAATGTGCCTGGTAGTCCTGTTTTTTAAATGATGTCTATGAAATGGCTGAAGTAACAAAAACTGTGGAGTTGAAACTATCAACATTTTAAGGTGAGAAATGGACTATGAGCTAAGGTTATGCACCCAAAAAGTATGATTTTGAGCTGTAGTGTCGGAGAAAACATTTTGGAATTCCATGGACTGCAAGAAAAAGGAAATTAATCAATCTGTTCACTGAAAGGCCTAATAGCAAGACAAACTCTTTTGGCTACATAATGTAATGACAGACTTCACTAGACAAGACATTGATGTTGGAATGATTTAAGGCAAAGAAAAAGGGGGAGCATGGGCCAAGTTGAATAGTCATCACTGCTGAAGTAATGAATATGAATTTGCAAGGTCATAAATAAGCAGTCCTTAACAGACAGGCCTGGCATTATAAAGCCCTTGTGGTCATAAATAGTGGAATTTGACTAAACAAATTAATGATGATGGCCCAGTAGAATAAGTGGGGAATTTTATTTTAAAATGGGGAATCTATATCTTTGAACAATGAAAAACTTGCTGTGGTGCACAGAATGGCAAACATCTAATAAAAACTGAAAAGTATGCTTTAAAACAGAATTTGTTAAACATTTATTAAGTGATTTCATTCCTCTTAATGGAACTTCATCAGAACATTAAAGAACAGTCATTCAATTAATTTAAAAACCTTATACCAGCAAATCGCATGGTCAATTTAATCCAGTCGCTAACACCAAACCATATAATCACACCAATAACCTACTACAATTAATAAACCAATAATTAAAGTATCTGTGCATATCATAAATTACACTTAATAATGTTTTAATTTTAAAATAAAATTAATGGACCACATTTCATTTAACTCTGGAAAATCTTTGTCATTTAACAATAACTACCACTTAAGTTTACAGATCTCTATATATTCCTCAGTAATTCTTCCACAGGGATCATACATTAACTGTTCTAATGCAAAAAATGCAAAAACATGCCCAACATTTTTCTCAATATGTATAAAGTCAAGAAAAGGTACAAATGGAAATGTTTATGGAAGAATTAAACATGCCAAGGTTAGAGGTAGAGGAGGCTCATTTACTAACAGTTAGGATAGGAGAAGATGAGATAAAAATGGTGATGTATAACCAATCTCCAGGAAAATCCCAAGAATAGATAGTATTCCTGTGGAAGTTTGGAAGCTAGGATGGAAAAAAAACTGATAAAGATCTGGAAGGTTTTGTTTAACAGTATTTTAAGAGAAGAAAGAAAGCAGTGGTAGCTGTAATACCTAAGGAGAGTAAAGATCCATCAGATCCAGCTTCATACAAGCCCATTTTAATAATAAACCATGATTATAAAAAGTGTTTATGTCTATAATGGCTAAAAGAATGGCAAACGTGATGCCAAAATTAACAGATATGGATCAATATGGTTTTGTGGAGGGGAAGCAAACATTTGACAAAATTAACAGAACACTGATGATCCAGAGGGAAGCAGAATGCAAGAAAATACGACTGTTGTTGGAAGGTCTTGATGCAGAGAAAGCATCTGACAGAGTAAGCTGGAACTTGATGCAGAGCAATGGAAGCATGTAATCCCTGATAAAATTATAAAGTTTATTAGGAAGATGTGTGTGTGTATATATATATATATATATATATATATATATATATATATATATATATATATATATATATATATATATATATATATATATATATATATATGTATATGGGATTGGAGGCAAAAATTAAAATGGGTGGGGACCTCTCTGATAATCTCTGCTTGAGTAGAGGAACCAGGCAGGGGTATCCCCTCTCCACTTTGCCAGTGGTTCTACATATATTGCAAATAACAAAGAAAATAAGGGACTCAGAAATTCAAAGATGTAATTGGTATGATAGTCAAGAAAATCTGGCTTTATTTGCAGATGACATTATTTTATACCTGACAAAAACAGAAAGGGACATTACAGTGTTGTGGAACATATTGAGGCAGCTTCAAATCCTTTCAGAATACAAAATTAATGAAGTTAAAACAAAGGTAATAGCAGTAAATTATGTATCCACATACAAACTGATTCAGCAATATCAATACTAATGGGGACATGATAAAATGAAGTATTTAGGAGTATGGAATAAAAATGATTCCAGTGTGACCACTAAGGGTATGTGGGAAGAGACTAAACAAAAGATAATAGAAAAGCTGAGAAAATGGAAGCTCTGTTATATGGATATCGATAGTAAGATACAAGCAGTTAACATGTTTTTAGTCCCTTTAGGTCTTATACACAGATCAGACATATTTTTAATCAACCAGAGGAAAAGTTGTGGATAAGAATTAATAAATAGTTGAAGGAGTTTATCTGGCAGGGGAAGACTGCAAGAGTCAAGTGCGATAAACTTATTCTTCCAATAGAACAGAGTGCCTTGGGATTACCCGATTTGAAGGGGTATTTCAGAGCAATACAGTTAAGGCTCCTATACATAGCAGAAGCAGAAAACTATAATTCAAAATAGTAAGAAATGATGAAATGGGAGGGGGGGCTCAAGAAACAAGGAGAGACTGGGATTTTGGATGTAGACCTTTAAACAAAATAACAATAATCATAGGAGGTTACTAGGCTGTTGGCCCTGAGGCCCTCATAAGCCTAGCCAATAATTTAGCCTATGTTTAGACAAGTCAGTGCCTGATGCCCCTGCTCAGCAGGGACACGGGTGAAAGGCCAGGGGTATATTGTCCGTTTCCCATCCAGTTATCCAGGTTGCGCATAAAAAGGGGTAAAGAGGTACTCTGCTTGATTTGGAGAGGAGTCTATTCCATAGATGGGGGAGTCTCAGGGACACAAATCTGTCCTGCCAACAAGTCCTGTTGATGTCACAGACCAGGTTGAGGCCACACATGCAAGTTACTCCAGTGGAGCTTGACTTGCGGATATGCAGCAGTCCCATCAAGGTGGGGTCCGTGATCATCCTGTATGCCAGACAGAGGTCACCTATGAGGAGTCTGTATGAAAATGAGTAGAGGGATAATGCTTTTAGCCTGTCTGTGTATGGTAAATGTTTGAAGCCCTGGATTCTCTTGGTGAAGAGCCTCTGTGGTCTCTCCAGCTGCTGCATGTGCTTTGTGAGGTACATGCCGAAAGGGGCGTTGTACTCAATAAGGGGCCTTATAAAGGAAGAATACAGGGATGTTATGATCTCCTTGTCCCTGGATGAGATACCCTTACTTATGAGGTGGGCCATGTAGAAGGCTTTCTGTACAATGGAAGCAACATGGTGGTCAAAAGTCAGGTTGCTATCAACCTGGGTGCCCAAATCCCTTACGACTGATAGCATGCTTAGGACATTGTTATTAATGTGATAATTTGTGGGGATGTCGCTCTCCCCAAAGGGGATGATGATGTATTTTTTTTGGTATTCAGCTTGAGGCCATGTTTCTGGCACCAGTTTTGTCTGACTGAGACCCTCTTGGAGGATGTCTACATCACTAGGGGGAACTGATGACAGCACCCAGCTTGCAGTCATCTGCAAACTTGCTCAGTCATAACCCACTGGTTTTGGCCTGCATGTCAGAAAAGTATATCCCAAATAACAGAGGCCTCAAGACTAAACCCTGGGGTATGCCACTTGTTACGGGTCTACTGCTTGAGGTGGCTTCCCCTATTTTGACTAGGTGGGTTCTATCAGTGAGCCAGTTTGCTACCCATCTGGTAGCATACAGACTGATGCCTAGTTGAGAAAGTTTATCTATTACACCTGAGTGGGGAATAGTGTCAAAGGCTTTGGCCAGGTCAAGGTAGGTGGTGTGCACGGTCTTCCCCTCATCCATGGCTTTGGTGACTGTCTCAAAGAAATCGGCCAAATTTAGCAGACATGACCTCCCCTTGATGAAGCCAAACTGTGTGGGATCAAGTGTTTGGAGGTTGCCAATGTCCTTGTTAATGAGGTCCATGATAATCCATTCCATGGCCTTGCAGATCAGGCTAGTTAGGCTGATGGGTGTATAATTTCCTGGATGCTCCACCTTTGTGTAAAGGGATGAAAGTGGCTGTCCTTCACGCAGCTGGGATGAAGCTGGTACTCAGGCTTTGGTTGAATAGGGGGCCTAATGGTCCTGCAAGTTCCTGCCTGAGTTCATGTAGGATCATACAGAATATTATATTTATAAAGTAACAAAAAGTATTCTAAGAACTAAGCCAACATGGGAATGAAGATATGAGATTCTGTTAATAGGGATGACTGCAACTATACAAGGGATACAGACAACAGACAAGAGAGGGCTGGAATTTATTGGAGAAAACTGGCAAAGGAACCAAGATATTGGGAGCAAATAACTAAAGAGGGAAAGGTAACAGAATGGGAAGAAGCCAAGAACTTATTTGGATTGTAGGTTAGAGATTGATTTCAATCCTTGATAGGGAAGGCAGAGTATAGACAAAGAGAAAGAAAGAGGGGGTCCTGAAAAAAAGGCCAACACTGATAGCATTTTTAGTAGAATCTAAAACAGAAGTTGCCTTTAAGGAATAATTAATAGAACATGTAAAATGTTGCATGGTCATATAAAAATCAGAGGAGGTCTGACAGAAATGAAAAATAGAAAGGACTGGGAAGAGAGACTGGATAAAAAATTCACAAAGAAACAATTGGGGGATATATGTATGTATTACAAATATGCAACAAAGAATATTTAGGATCTTTGCTTGGAAGGGTTTACATAGGTGTTTTTATACCCAAAGGAGACTCCAAAGAATTTTTCCTCGGGTAAACAGCAAACAATGGAGGTGTGATGGGAAAGAGTTAACTGGGAACATATTTTCTGGGAGTGTAATAAGTTGGCAGGCTTTAAAGATTCCCTGCAGACTGCTCTGTCAGAGATGTCAGGTGAGCAAATTGTTGTAACTTAGGAAATATTTTTTTTTTTGAGCTATGATATAGAATCGTAATTGCCTAGACATAGTAAAGCCTTGCTGAGTCTAATTATGATGGCTGCCAAAAAAGCAATTACTAGAAAATGGATTTCAAAGTCTAAACCAACTTTACCAGAAGTAGCAAAGATCGGAATAGAGATAAAACAACTGGAATTAGGATTGTTATTAAAGGGTAGGACCAAATTACATAGGAAAAAATGGGAAGTGTGGGATCAGTACATGCAGAGGAAGAAACAGATTTAAAAGAAGGCAGGAGTTGAATGAACTATGTAATGGCTGACTGACAATGACTGGATAGAATACAAGTGATGAGTAATATTTGCAGCTACAGTTGTGTCAGCATGGTTTGTAATGTGTAATATTTTTAACTTAGATTGTATTGGTATGCTTTATTTTCGTTTGTATAAATGTAAGAATGCCTGTGTCATACATGCTAATTTAATAAAGATGTTCATCTAAAAAATGTGTTTAAATAAAGCATTAGTATTCTTTTTTGAATGTCAGAGATGTTCATAAATACGCTCCATCAATTTCCTACTGCTTTTTCCCCACAAAAAAAATGCAGGGTATAATTCACATTGAGTCAAATAAACCATACATCTCGAATCACAGGAAAAGGCAAAAGAAGACAGGGCAGGGGCTAAGTTGAATAGACATCATTACTGAAGTAATGAATGTGAATTTGGGGAATTTTATTTTAAAATGGGGAATCTATATCTTTAGTTTGGTAGTGTATAGGACTGACAAATTAGTGCCTTAGGTTTGAGTGCTTTTTAAAGAACACGTGTCACATCTGATTTTCTCTACAGTGGCCAGGTCTGAAATACACACTGGTATGAATATGGTCACATGTAAATAGTTTATTTCATTATCATAGCCATCATGATATAACAAATATAATATTATTAGTTATTGGTAACATCAGAGTCGCATCTTTTCATTCCAGTTTTTAATGTCATTAAAAATCTAACGTTATTGCTTTCAGCCTTAGAGATAAAGCTGAATTTTTAGGAAGAGCTAGATTTCACATGATAAATAGTTTTTGTGATTTATTTAACCTGGATCCCCTTACTTAAATATCCAAACTTCATGAACAGAAAACCAAGCAGAAAGAGCAAACACCATGATAAAGAAAAAAGTATTCCCACTTCTCGTATGTAACGCTCTGCTGCTGAAAACAGTACAGTCAAAGAGAACCCATAATTCTGAGCACCTCACAGCCAGTTAAAACTCCCTGTTCCTTTACTGCCATGCCTTCAAATATAAACAGCACCAAGGGGCAAATCACTTTATAGCCTAGTGTTGCCTCCAGGTCTTTCTCTGGTTACAGCCTTCTAATGCCTCTAGTTCCTATTGCCTAATCATATTTATATCAATAATTGAAAACAATGCTACTTAAAAGTGTCTGAAAGGTTTGATCTTGAAGGTTACATGATGGGCAGTATAACTGCACTGATACTTGGCTTCTGGCTAGTGCAGCTAAAAAAAGATATTAATCTTTGATCATACACTATATTGTCATAATCTTCATTTCTCCCTAAATATCTCAATAAGCAAGTAACACAGACAGAACTGCTTAGTCTCATAAGAAAGCTCCGAGCTTGATGAACAAAATGTTAGTTTCATAGGTACTTACTAGTTATGTGATCCATGTGGATCTTTAGAAGACTAGTCATATATTGCCATAAAGTTTTCAGCCCTTGTATTTAGTACAAATAACGCGTAGATAAGCAGTGCATTTAGACGTTGCCCCTATCCATGAGTGACAAGGGTGCTAAACCAGAGTTGAATTTGTGGTTACCCATCCACTCATCTCATGTAAGTCTAATAGGATAGGGTCTGTTGAAGCCCTGTATATGAGCCAGAGACTACTCATCAGTAGCCTGTATGACATCAGTAAGACAGACAAGACTTTGAGATAGTCCTCATAATTTTTATGAATTAGGCCCTTGATATTCTTAGTAAGAAAGCTTTGAAGGCATTTAGCTTGTGTCAGATGTTTGGAAAAGTACATAGCAAAGGGAGTATTATACTCCATGACTGGCCTGTTCGTGAGGGGAGAATTATACTCCATGATTGATCTGTTAGCAAAGGGTGCATTATACTCCATGACTGGCCTGTTAGCAAAGGGAGCATTATACTCCATGACTGGCCTGATGAATAAAGTGAAATAATCACATCCCTGGACCTGGATACCAAACCCTAGCTGTGCAATGAAAAATTAGTTTATTACTATAATGGGTACATGATAATAAAAGGAGAGTTCATTGCCTACATAGGTTCCTGGGTCACTAACTACTGGCTCAGTTTTCAGGGGGTGTTAGTTACAAGGGACTTTTTGCTTGCTGAAGGATACTTACATTTTTGGCATTTATTTTTAGTCCATGGCTCTGACACCCGCAGTTAGTTTAGGAAAGATTTCTTGGAAAATCTTGTTGTCCTCTTGGGAGTTTATGATGGCACTACATTTACAGCCATTTTCAAACATGGTCATCCATAAATTCTTAACAGTAGCTTTTGCCTCTAAGAAAATACCAAACAGAAGAGACCCAGTATGCCATAAGTGACATCTTTTGGACTAGGTTGAGCATTCCACCCTAACTTCCTGGGTTCTGTTTGCCAGCCAGTTTGATATCCAACAAATTATAAATAGATTAATATTATCTGGGACAGTTTATCTATGATATCAGAGTATAGGATGGTATTGGAGGCTTTTTCAAGGTCTAGATAGATGGTTTGTACTGAGTTGCCATCATCCATTGCTTCAGTAACCTTCTCAATAAAGTCATCCAGGTTAATTAGGCAAGATCTACCACTGACAAATCCAAATTGGCTTGGGTCCAGAGTATGTACATTACTTGTCCTTATTTATTAATTCCATAATGATCCTTTCCAAAGCCTTACAGATAAGGTTGGCCAGCCTTGTATCTAGATTGGTCATGTCTTCTGGGTCTGAATATATATATCATTTATCAGTAGCTCTGCACAGTGCTGGGCACTATTTTTATGGTTTCTATCATAGTTAAAGAAGGTTTTGTGGCTATCCAGTGTCTGGGTGGCAATTTTCTACCTCATATCTGGTTTTGGTTGATTTGAGTAGGGTCTGGAGTTCCTTGTTAACTCTCAAGATGCATAAAAAACTAAAAACTCTTGCAAAACCTGAGTTTAGTTTTACATGCAATGATCATTTTTGTATTATACAGCATGTTTATATTTGGGTTCCACCATATAGGTTTATATTTGGCATTGTAGTTACTTCGGACAGGGACAGATGCATCTATACAGCTATTCATATGTGCATGGAATTTGGCAGTAAAGGATTCTGCATAAGCAATGGGGTCATAGAGCTGAAACGGGATGTTGAGTTTAACCAGATCATCATGCAGTTTCAGTAGATTAGCCTTGGCATAATCTCTGAATACTAAGGTATTGCTGGATACTTCTAGCTTCAGTCTTAAGGTGAATGTGACTGATTTGTGGTCTGATTTGACAAGGGAGGGAGTTACAATTGGTAGAGATCAGAGCTGTCTCATATTGGAAAGGACCAAGTCCAGGATTTTATTTGCCTGGTTGGGATGCAGATTAACTGGTCTAGAGTGTTTTCATTCATGTTAGTCACCCTCAAGGGGGCCCCATCTCTTTGGCACAAGGTGTAAATGAAGTGAGCTTAAAGAGAGAGAACACAGAATGCATGGTTCAAATCTAATTTACATGCATCTTTAACCATCTCTGTGGTACAAGGTGTAAGTAAAATGAACTTAAAGAAAGAGGCCACATAATGCAGGGTTCAAATCCAGTTTACCCATATTTGGGCATACATGTTAGAGGCTATACAAGTCTCAGAGTTAATGGAGGTGTAGTTGAAGCCCCCTTGGAGAATGGTGCTTTCCTTAATGCATAGGTACTCCATACTAGCTGGGTAGGAGTTATGGCCTGAGGGGGACATTGGGGGGGGGTCTTATCGTTAGCCATGAAGTGATAAGGGGTATGGTTAATGGTAAGTTGTCTAACTAGTCTGGAGGCGATTTATTTATTTATTTTTTACAGATATGAAGACACCACCACAATTAGTGTCATCTAATGCAGTGGGCTTGAATGGGTGGTAGGTACTGAAACCCTGCACTGCTTGGAAGCCCTCACTGGTGGTTAACCAGGTCTCTGTGACAATGCATATATCAAGGTTTTCCAGAGTAAGGAACATTTATAAAGAGTGGAGTTTTTGTTAAAGGTCCTAGCAATGAGCAGCAATACCTTTAAGTTGTTGGGATTCTGTTTTGTTATGCTGGAAGTTTTTTAGGCCTGATATTGCCTAAAAAAGACACTATGGGGTGGACACAGTTTTAGCTACTATAAAAAAGCCTTGGAGGATAGATGTAGGCCATCCCTTGGAAAGGAGTTAGCATTGTCTATCAGGTCCTCCCAGGCTGACATATATTGGACCCCTTTTGAATGACACCAGCTCTTCAGCCAATTGTGGAAGTCAATAATATTTTGTTCATATCACGGCATCATTCTTGGTGTTGGCAAAATGCTGCTGCCTGAGACACATATTCGAAGAGCTCCATCATGTCTCTCTTCACATAGTCCTGGGAGGTATGTCTCAAGTCATTTACACCCATATATACTACAACTGTATCATGTGTGTAACTGTGATACAAGGACTTGAGTGCTTGTGTGGTTGGGCAAATCCTGGCACCTGACAGGCAATTGGCCATGACTCTCTCCTTACACATTCTGGTGAGTATTGTTTTGATGTGTCACGTAACGGAGTCACCTATTACTAAGATGTTGGATTGTGTTGATGTTTGCTTAATGAGTTTTGAATTGAGCCAAAGTCACTCTTAGAAATATATTTCAGGGGGAGCTGCTGCTTATGGTGTGTGTGTTTGTGAGGTTGCTAAGGGTACTTGTTTGTTAGCTTACACAGAGGAGGGCTTTGTTGTTTAGGTAGGTTACTTATAAGGTCCACAGCATATGGATTTGTATGTGTTCAGGCTGATCTGCATGTGATAGGTTTTGTATGGTATTGTGTGGTACTGACAACCTGACTGTTATTTGTAGCGTCTTTGTGTGAGAGTTTTGCCACCAAAAGCATTAAATAACTGTATCGCTCACATATTGTGCCAGTTTAAGTTGTAGCTGGTTGTCAGTTAACATGAGAATTGCTACATTGTCTAATGATGTCATTCCAAGCAAGATGGCTATAGAGGCAGTTTTGAAAGTGCAAATCCAGGTTCCAGATTACTAATGCGGGCTGAAAAACGAATAGCACCTTTGAGGTTTGGAAATGATTACTGGAGGTGCTATATGTCTGGTAGTGGAGAAAGTGCTGGTCTCCACATAGCTGCATGCAGGTAGGAATCAGTTATATAGTTCCTTCTCTCATCAAACACAAAACAGTAGCACCAACCCCAAGCTGTTTCAAGCAGCATAACCCAGATATTGATGGATTCAGTGCATTTACTATAGACTTCTCTTGGTAGATACTCTGGATATAAACTACAGCAGCTAGACAACAGACAGCCAAGCAGGAGAGACCTTGAAGAGATTCTCACCAAAACTACAACTAAACCACTCAGTCAAGTCCAGTATACACTGCACAGTCAGAGATTAACAGAATCAATGTTCCTCTACTCCTTCTCTCAATAGAAGAAAAGCATTGGCACTAATCCCAAGAATGCTTCTAAGGAAGGAATTTTCTGAGAGTGGTAATCTACAGGACAGCTAAGAAAGTATGTCTTTCTGCCCCTTCTGTCACCAGGGGCATAGCAGAAGCACTAGTTCCATGGTGATTCCTGAAGGTCAGTTCCTAGGCTCAAGAGTGATTGGTAGTCTAGTCCTAGATTTTACAAATTTTAAAAGTAAGATGGAAAACAAAAAGGGAATAATATTCTGAATATTGTATTGTGCACCAAGTGAGTGGGATGATGAGAAACGGATGCTAACGTAAGCTTTAAGAGTTCATGCAGTGTTCACTCAGCTTTAGCAATACCATGGACTAGTATTTCTGAAGTCTGTTTTTTTGTAATTGTAGCTAGTTTAAAGCTACATTCATAGCTACAGCTATACCTCTCAACTGTCCAGATTTTTGCCTCATATTTTCTGTCTGTTTTCCATAAAATTTGTAGTTTTTTGGCAAATCATTTGTGATTGAAGTCACTAAATAATAATAAATAATGACAAGACATTTCAGTTTCAGACTTTATCCTTCAAAAAATACATAATGTAACACCTGTTATTCTAGTACCCTTTTAAGCGTATAGGAGCAGTATTTAAAATCTTTTCCTATTTTTGGGCCTTTGCCCCCCTGTTGTTTCTGGCTTTGTCCAGATTTCTTGTGCTGAGAGGTTGAGACGTATGGCTACAGCTACTGTTTTCTGTAGAACTGGTCTGATCTGACAGTTCTTCACAGACCTGTCAGCGTGCAGAAGCAGCCCATTTTTTTGAATGTTTGACTTTTACAGCCTGCTATTACTGGTTTACTTAAATCCTTAGACTCGGCCATTGCCATTGGCCTGCATTTTATGATTACGTTATGAGCTTTAAACTGCAAGACTTTTATGGAGGATACCTTTTAAACAATACTTGCAAGTTCAGATATAAGTCAGCAGACTAGATGTCACTACAATTACTGTTATAAACTACTGGATTTTCCATGGTAGCACTCCTTCCTTACATTTTTTCTGTGGGATATACTAAAGAGTATTTGACAGAGAAAACTACTACCTTTGTTTGTTGTATTTGGTTATTATCAGTGCTTGAGCTATAAATTTCAACTTTTTGTTTGTTGTTTTTGGATGCTTTAGGATGTTCCATGAAATGTGGACATTCTTGGTTTCTGGTACTGGATGTTTATAACTGCTATTGACAATGGCTTCCTTTAAACCAAATTTCTATGAGTTGTGACAATGAAGGCAACCGAAAGCATTTTTTATTTTTTAATAAATACTTCGGTCTACTTTAAATAGTTTAACATCTGACAAGATAAACTGTAATTACAAGACATAAGAAGTTGCATAATTTTCCCAGATGAAGCGGTTTCTTCATTTGTTCTCTGACAGAGTCCTTAACCCTATGTAATACAATTTAATTACATTCGATAAATAAATGTTAAGTATATATCTGATTTCATTGTCAAAGTTTGTTGTTTCATTTATATACTTTTACATAAATTGAAGATAATGTTTTATTCTTGTTTAATTGGAGTTTACATAATTAAATATGTAAGAAATGTTCTAAATACCTTCAACAGTTCAAACATTATTATGAAACTTTAAACAAAAAACACTGAGCATGTGTCCATGCAGCTTAAACGTTCAAACTACTGTAACCTAAAAATAACATATGTAGTGTTCCACCAGGAAAGATGCTCATCAAATATGACCCCCAAAATCAAAAGTAATGATAATTCGACCAGCCAGTCCATTGAGTTAAATCCGAATTTACTGTGTACAAAAACCATGCGTAAAACTATGGTTAAGTGCTTTCGTCCTTTATCATTACATGGACTTCATCAGAACCATATTCCCAACATTCATCTCTCTTAAATACACCTTACAATTATTAATTTACCCATCTTAGATTAAATTAAGTCTTTTAAAGATTCAGGTCCTTAATAAAAAATTGCCTTGTTGGAGCAAACTTCTATGTTACCACAACAAATACATTCAAATTAAACAGATGTTTTTTTCTTATAGTAAGAAAATTAGTTCAAGAAAAAAAACATAGTCCATGTATTATTACTTTTGATTTTTGGGGCTGTATTTAAATACAATCTTTCCTGGTGGAATACTACGTGAGCTGTTTTTAGGCTATTGTATTATACAACTTTCAAGGGGCTTTCTTGTGAGTTGTCAAACATTGCTGCACCTTTGGAGTTCAGTTGAGAAGGTTTGCAAATTTGATTCTTATTCCTATAGATTTCCTGTAGAATCTTTTGTTATTTTTGTGCAGTTTTTCTGCTTTTTGTGTGGCTCTTTTATAGCTGACAAAAAGTATGAAAATTATTTCTTTTAATTAATACATTTTAATTGTCACAAAATAAGTTTCAAGAAGTTACAAACAAGACAAATTTAACAGCTATTCAATTCTACAAATGAAGAGATTAGTCTTATCAATTTCCCAGACTGCCCTAAAACAGGACTTGTATTGAGGGGGTAGACAGAGATGAAGCATCCTGAAATCAGAAGCATTGATATCCATCAACATACAGGTAGAGGAAAGTTGACATGCTGGAAGGGATAGTAATCCAGCATGAGATTTTATTTAGAGTAAGTAAATCATTATACCAGAATCTCTATTTTTTTACTTTTTATATAAGCATTTGTCCTGCAAGTACAGCTACAATACCTGGGGTCAATTTCTTCTAAATATAAATGAAATACTTGAGATAAAATGGAGTAACAGGTGAGTCAGCCATGTCAACAATTTTGTCAAACAAACTAGGCTGAACAAGGAGAAGGTTACTGTTAGCTGCCTGTCGTGTGCTAGGATCCACAACATAACAAGCACTCAGGTCCCTCCAGAACAAGTACAAATATGACACTGTCATTGTCCATGTTGGTATGAATGACCTGAGCCGTACCTCCCTGGACTACATGAAAAGAAGACATGGAGGAGCTCTCTGATCACGTAGCCCAGGCCGGTATGGTAGCATCCTGCCCTCACCAAGAATGATACCATGGTATAGAGAAAAAATTATCAATTTCAACAATTGGCTAAGCTTCTGGTGTCATTCAAAGGGGATCTAGTGTCTGTCAGCCTGGGATGACATGCCACGCTGCTTCGCTAGAGATGGCTTGCACCTATCACCCTTAGGCTTTCGAATACTGGCCAAGGCTCTTGCCACCCCCATAGTGCCTTTTTTTAGGAAAGGCTCAAAAGAAAAACCCACTGCCGTAAATAGCACAAGTAACAAAAAACTGAGGGTAATGCTACTTAATGCCAGAAGTCTAAACCTCAAAATGCATGCACTCGAGTCACTCCTCAGTATAGAGAAAATCAATATATGTGTAGTAACAGAAACCTGGTTTAAGGCTCCAGAGAGCACCCCAGCACTACCAGGCTACAACTCATACCATACATTTCGGCCACAAAACCCAGATCAAAATATAAAAGGCAGGGGAGTATCCATATTCATCAAGGATACCCACACCTCCAGGTTAGTGGCACAGCACAATGCTTCAGAGATCATCCACATGCAACTAACAACAGGCAAAACTGCTATTCAAATTATAGCTTGCTACAGATCACCCATGTCCCAGGACCCCCATTCTGCATTCCAGGAAACACTGGGAAACATAAAGGTTCTACCAGACACCCTGATATTGGGTGATTTCAATTACCCAAACATTAACTGGGAGAACTACTCAGGTACAAACTCCCTTGCCCAACATTTCCTAGAATTTATAAACTCAAATGCCCTGGATCAGCTGGTCAACACCCCCACCAGAGGAGACAACATATTGGACCTGGTCATCACCAACATGGGCGACCAGTGTTCCACACCAGAAGTTAACCCCTTGCTGCTTAGATCTGACCATAAACTAATCACTCTGGATATCCACATTCCGCCACCACCCCCGGTCAAAGAAACCACCGTGAAAAACCTTTCAAAAGCAAACTTCATGTTACTTAAGACCGAGGTGGGAAGTTTTAAAGCCCCCATGCTAAAAGAGAACGCTGTCCAAGCTGCAAAATCCTTTACTAATACACTCTACAGGCACCTACAAGAATGCATGAATCGTGCCATCCCAAACAAAACCAAGACTCACTCCTCCAAGAAAAGGAAACCAGTCTGGTGGACCCCTGCCATAAACAAGCTATACAATAGAAGGAGGAATCTAGTACAGAAAAGAGTAAAATCCCAAGAAGGGAAGACATCCCTGATCAGTATCAGCAAAAAACTATGTTCCCCTCATAAAATCACCCAAGGCTAGCTTTGAAAGAAAAATTGCCATGGACTCCAAAGATAATCACAAGGCATTCTTTAGCTATGTCAAGAATCTAAGTGGCAATTCTCAGATCTGCTCAGAGTTAGTGCAGAATGGCACAAAATATACTGAACCGACCGATATAGCCAACATCTTGGCAGACAGGTTCAGTGCAAATTTCACCCCCTTCTCACCCCCAAAAGGGCCCATATCTATACCAGAAGAATGTAGTGCCCCTGAAATCACAGATACTCGGGTTAAAACAGCCCTCTCCAAAGCCAAAAACACAGCATCAGTGGGACTGAATGTGTCCCAGGCTGCGTCCTACATGAGCTCAAAAATTAACTAACCCCTCACCTCAACACACTGTTTAAACTCAGCCTCTCCACAGGCTACATGCCCACAGAGTGGGGCACAGCAATGGTTATTCTGCTCCACAAAGGTGGAGCCACAACAGACCCTGGGTACTATCTCCCCATAAGCCTGACTAGCTTGATCTGCAAAGCTATGGAGCGCATCATCATGGATCTCATTAACAGAGACATAGGAAACCTCCAAACACTGGACCCTATGCAGTTCGGCTTTGTTAAGGGCAGATCATGCCTCCTAAACCTGGTGGACTTCTTTGAGACAGTTACCAAGGCTATAGATGAGGGAAAGGTGGTCCACACAGCCTATCTAGACCTCACAAAGGCCTTTGACATCATTCCCCACTCAGGTATTATAGACAAGCTCACCAGCCTGAACATAAACCCCTACATCACGAGATGGGTTGCCAACTGGCTCATGGACAGTACCCACATGGTAAGAGTTGCGGAAGCTAGGTCTGACTCTAAACCAATTACAAGTGGCATTCCCCAGGGCTCAGTCCTAGGACCCCTCCTGTTCGGCGTATACTTCTCAGAAGTACAGGCAAGCACAGGAGAACTATGGCTGATCAAGTTAGCTGACGACTGCAAACTAGGGGCTATAATTGACTCTCAGGCTGACACAAACATCCTCCAAAAATGTCTCACTGAGGCAGATACCTGGTGTCAAAACCATGGCCTCAAGATAAATGCCAAAAAGTGCATAGTCATCCCCTTTGGAAAAAATAAAGTACCCACAAACTACCACATAAGTGGTAGTAGCCCCCTAAATACAGAAGACGCAATAAGGGATCTGGGGACCCAAGTAGATAGTAACCTCTCCTTTGATAATCACATTGCCAAAGTGGTTAGAAAATCCTTCTGTGTGGCCCACCTAATCACAAAAGGGTTTGCATCCAGATCGAAAGAAGTCATTGGGCCCCTCTACGCATCACTCATCAGACTCATCATAGAGTACAATGCCCCATTTGGGATGTACCTTACAATACACCTGCAATAACTGGAAAAACCACAGAAGTTCCTCACCAAGAGGATCACTGACCTCAAGCAGATGTCCTATGCAGCTTGACTGAAGAAACACCAGCTGTACTCAGTTGCATACCGCCTACTCAGAGGTGATCGCTGCTTGACGTACAAGGCCATGTCCAACCCAGAATTGATGGACATGCCCCACCTAAAGAAAACCATATCCCCTCGAGCCACACACTCCACGGATCTAAACCTCACCACAATAATAAATAGGATGTGCTGGAGGGATAGATTCCTGTCCCAGGGACTTCCCATGCTCTTGAACAAGATTCCAATCTACATTAGGCAGAGCTCCTCACTAACACTCTTCAAGAGAAACCTTGACGAGTGGATGGGAAACAGAAAGGTTACCCCAGGGATCACTTCAATGGCTCTGCTGGACACAGGCACAGAGAACTAATCTAAGGGGCCGGCGAAATCTAACACATTCCGGCTAGGCTTATAAATGCCTTCGGGAAGATAGCCTGGTACCTACCTATGGACGATAAGTATTTTTTGACTACTTATATTCATTTACAATGTAAAAGAAATCATGTCAATGAATGTATGTTGAATTTAGTATGTTAATCTTAACATTGCTTCAGCGATTTAAATTACTTAACTGCTCAGTGTAAGTTTGCATCTATTAGGTGTAGTGCTGCGTAACTGCATTGACAGTATTTGTAGTGTTCATTATAGTGTGTTGTGAAATCCATGTGGATTTGTTAGATTACTATTTGATGCAGTAGGAAGCAACAGGAATTAATGACTGAAAAGGGAAAAAGGGTGATAAAGATAGAGCTTTATTAGCTATACATATAGTAAAAAGTTCTATAGTGAGAGGAATGGCGATTGATATAAAGAATAATTTCAATGAAGGAACCTTAAAAAAACTATTGCTGAGAATGAGATGTTTCAGTGGGAAGTAAAAAAGAAAAAACTATATAGGCAGTCAACTAAGACAGTACAAATATATCTCAATGAAACTGGCGTAGCATTTTTGCATCTATTAATTTAACATTTTGACAGTGGCTTAAATTGCAGTTGAGCCAGAAGTAAATATTTATAGGTTAAGAAAAGTTGAAACATTACTCATTCATAATAATCAATGGAGAATTTAGCAGGAGTCATCATTTTGATCAGATAGGGGGAGTCAGGTTTCATCCACTCCTCAGGACATTATAGAAGGAGAAATTCAAATTTCAAGTACAATGAGGGCTTGTTATCTAAAAATGTAATAAAAAAATTTGAGGAAAGTACAATTATGCAAGATCTTACCATCACAGTAGACATTCTACTTCCCACTGTAGAAGTATTCTTTACAAATGGGATATCCTGCTGTGGATAACCAAATGTCCAGCCTGCATAACAAAGCCTTTACTCCTTCCACGCACCATATGTCAGACGTATCTAAGGTGTAAGGTACATAAGTGCTGTAGGAGATTCTAATCCTCAGAAATGAACTACCCCAGAAGGACCAGAGCAATCCAAGAGGAAACACAGACATGCACATCTAGAAAGAAAGAAAGGACACCTCCACCAGAAGGAGAGCAACAGAGGGAAGGAGGGAGGTACAGAATACTGCAGCAGTGAGAAGTAGGACATCTATTGTTATGGTCAGATCTTACAGAATTGGATTATTTCCTTCCTTATCACTGCCACAGTATTCTTTAAAAATGGAACAGTACAAAAGCTACTGAAGAGGAAGAGAGGAAGAAGCCATGGATTTCTCAAAAAACCATGAAAGATGACCCTAGCAGAACCTGATCCAGCCCTTGAATTCACATCTAACTTGTAGTGTTTTGTAAAGGTATGTACAAAATACCAAGTGACAACTAAAATGGATCGAGTATCCAGATCCTTGAAAAAAGCACCACAAGAGGCAACTCCCCTGATAAAATGAGCACAAATGAAGAAGAAAGCTGCTTGCCATGAAAGGAATAGCAAAACTAAATGGTATTAGATACCCAGAAGGAGATAATTTGCTTAAAAACAGCCAAACCCAGTTTCCTGGAATGAAAAGGAAAAAGTTGCTCAGCTTTCCTGATATCTTTAGTCTTGTCACTTAATACCAAAGATGTCTATGCAAATCCAAGTTGTGAATAAACTTCTCACCCACATTCTGTGGAGAGGGGGAAAGAGAAGGAAGACAAACTGTTGGATTCAGAAACAAGTCATTAACAACCTTGGGCATAAAGGTGGGATTCGTGCAAAGAGAGACCCTATCCCTGTGAAAAATCTAAAAAGGAGGAACTGCCATGAGTGCTTGAAGTTCAGAGACCCTCTTAGCAGATGTAAGAGCAACCAATAGTACAGTCTTCCAAGTATAGTGTTAAGGAATAGGAAACTGCAGGCTCAAAAGGAAATGGCGTCACTTTCTCAAGAGCAAAATTAGGGTCTCAAGAAGGGGGATTAGGCTTTCCTGGAGACCTAATATGAAGAACACCTTTCAAAAACTGTTGGACTTTAAAACTTGAAGTGGGGGAATTCAAAGGCAGACAAGCAGAAATGGCTGACAAAGGAACTGTAGAAGAGGAATAATGCCAGACCAGAAGACAGCAACTCACACAACTAAGAAAGGACCGTAGGAATATCCACATAAAGAATCCAGTGATGTTAGAGACACCAAATAAAAAATCCCTTCCATTTAGCTGCACAAGATTTTCTAGTAGTGGGATATCTGGCCTGCCAAATCGAAAGCACATCCTCGGAAAACTGAGGTCAAAAAGGAATCAAAACCCTATCACACAGAGAGTCAACTGAGGGGTAGATAAGTGAATGTGAATAAAAGATACACTGTCCCGTGTGGGAAGATCCATGCAGTACGGTAACTTGTAACAACTGCCACTGGCCAGAGGGAATAGAAGGGAAACTCCAAACCACATCAAAAACAGGAACACGAACTGGAACACCACTGATGGGACATAGATTGCATTACGTTCTGGTACCTTGGTTTCTTGCCTTCTGTTGGAACAATTTAACACTCCAACTATGTCCCTATATATACAATTCATTCCTTTAATTATTGAATTAACCAAGTAATTATGTAATTAAATAATTAAATAATTATCTTACTAGCAAACCAGCTTTTAAAGTGTACTTCAACATCATTCAAACAGGCTGAATAGAATATTTTTAAAGTCACATTCATTAAACCCATATTGCACTGACTTTTCTTCATTCAATAACAGGTGTGCATACATAAATAACACTGCATTTTCCTGAGATTTTTAAGTGCATCTGTTTTTAAAAGCATCTATGATATAAAAATAAAAAATTTTGTTTTACATATGGTTAATAAATATTTCATCTATCAACACTGTATGTGTTATTCCTCATGCACCAAAATATGAACTAAGATGTATTTCAATAAACATGTAACATTCAATGGAGTTTTACCATTTTTAAAAACAACTTGTAAAAAGAAGTTGCACTATCATTTCTTAATCCCAAACCAACTCTACATATATACCAATGAGCACGTTTATATTTTGTGTTTCTGTGATCATTTCTTTATATTTTTCAATAACTATACAAGAAATACAAATACAGAATGCATATTCCTAACATGCTCATTAGTATAATGTTGCTTTTGTTTCCCCATTGCACTAAAAGTTCTCATAATATTATACTACAGTGCTTCTAAATTTCCCACAATTCAATTTCTAAGTATTAATAACCTTAACAAGTTAATGATCATTCGATTCTCTAGTCTGTTTAACTGTTTTTTTGAAATTCCCGTCACTGAAAATCGGATGTGCTAAAATACTAAAAAATCTTGTCTAACCCCTGATGTTTAGAAAAGAAGTGCATGGCAACGGGACTCTCAGGTTTCTGTTTTCTCACATCCCCCAAGTGTTCCATGATTCGTACTTTGGCCTTCCTGGTAGTTTGACCAATATACCAGGAAACTAGATCACAGTCACTACCTATTATATAAATAACTCCACAGCTGTCACAATTGTAAAATTCACTGGCCCTTTATCATTCACCATTCATCTTTTTACCATCTACATTTGTAACTCGATTACATGCTAGGCATTCTCCACAGCAATAGGTTCCAATAGTTTTGCCTGTTGTATCTGAATATTTTAATTTTAAACCTTTTCTATTCAACACTTCTTTGAAATGATTATACCTGCTGTAGGAAAACACTATATGTTTAGGAAATTAAAAAAAATGGAATTATCCTCACTTAAGATTTCCCATGCCTGCCTAACGATTAGTCAGTGTCATGTAACAAAAAGCAGTCAAAGATGATAGAGAGGATGAAAGGGTGGAAGAAAAACTGTTTTTCTTTTTACAAGATACTCTTTCTTTTCTCCCATTTTGAAGAACCTATTGCTGTGGAAAATGCCTATTTTTTTAGTATTTTAACACATCCGATTTTCACTGCTGGGAATTTCAAAGAAACAGTTAAACAGACTAGAGAAATGAATGATTATTAACTTTCATACTTTATATCATCAGGGAATGAATTTGGAAAACAATTTGAATATTTAGAATAATTGAGTAAAAGCGTAAATTTTATGTCACATTAAGAATGTATATATGGATATATCATTGTTTAGGTTATTAATACTTAGAAAATGAATTGAGGGAAATTTAGAAGCACTGTAGTATAATATTATGAGAACTTTTAGTGCAATGGGGAAACAAAAGTAACATTATACTAATGAGCATGTTAGGAATATGTATTCTGTATTTGTATTTCTTGTATAGTTATTGAAAAATATAAAGAAATGATCACAGAAACACTTAAAATATAAATGTGCTCATTGGTATATATATATATATATATATATATATATATATATATATATATATGTAGAGTTGGTGTTGGATTAAGAAATGATAGTGCAACTTGTTTTTACAAGTTGTTTTTATAAATGGTAAAACCCCATTGAATGTTACATGTTTATTGAAGTACATTTTTAGTTCAAATTTTGGTGCATGAGGAATAATACATACAGATTAAATATTTATTGACCATATGTAAAACTCAATTTATTATTTTTATATCATAGATGCATTTAAAAACAGATGCACTTAAAAATCTCAGGAAAATGCAGTGTTATTTATGTATGCACACCTGTTATTGAATGAAGAAAAGTCATTGCAATATGGGTTTAATAAATGTGACTTTAAAAATATTCTCTTCAGCCTGTTTGAATGACGTTGAAGTACATTTTAAAAGCTGGTTTGGTAGTAAGATAATTATATAATTATTTAATTACATAATTACTTGAAATTAATTGAATAATTGAAGGAATTAATTTTATATAGAGACATACTTGGAGTGTTAAATTGTTCCAACAGAAGGCAAGAAGCCAAGGTACCAGAATGTAATACAATAAATCATTCTATGTCCTATCAGTGGTATTCCAGTTTGTGTTCCTGTTTTTGATGTGGTTTGGAGTTTTGCTGATGCTTATGTTTGTGTGAAGAATAGAAGGGAAAACCAGAGCTGTCTGGGCCAAAAGGGAGTCACCAACAAGATTATGTGCTTGTCCCACATGATTTTGTGCAGGCCCTTTGGTAAGAGAGTAAGAAGGAGATCGGCATGCAGAAACATCCCCTTCCAGAAAAAAGACGTAGCATCTACTTTTCAAGACAAAGAACTTTGCACTCTGGAACAGAACTAGGGAAGTTGTCTGTTCAGAGGGAAGTCAAAAAGATCTACTTGAGGAGTACCACACTGATGTGCATGTCCAGGAACACCTTCCTGAGAAGCAACCATTCATGAGGATCTGTTCTGGACCTGCTCAAAGTGTGTGCCACAAGACTGTGCTCTGAGGGGATGTAAACCACCTGAAGAAACAATTGATGGTAGATTGCAAAATCCCAAGCCTGAAGAACCAGCCTGCAAAGAAGGTAAGACTTTGTGCCCCCTTGTTTGTTAATGTACCACATGGCTCTTGTATTGTCTGTGAAAATCCTTAAGAAGACTGAGGTCCCAAAGTGAATGGAATGCATGCAGAGCCAGAATCGAAACTCTCATCTTCTTGCTGATATTGTCTGCCAGTTGTTGATGGGACCAAAGTCTCTGGACCTTGAGGTTGTTGAAGGAGGCTCCTCCAGCCTGATCAGAAGCATCTGTGTACAGCTCCTGAATGGGAAGAGGGATCTGAAGAAACAGGCCCATATTCAGGGAATTTTAATGAATCCACCAGTGGAGTTCTAAGTTGGGGCAAGGCAAGAGAGGAACAGGAAACTACAAAAACCACAGTGACTTCTGGAAAAAATAAAATGAGTTGACAAAAACTTAGCATCAAACAGTTTTATTCTGCTTTCATCAACAAACTTCCGCAGAATGCAGCAATGTTGAAGCCAGACAATTTTGAGATACCACTGACATGTTCTCATATGCAGCCTGGTGAAAGGAACCACAGGAATAGTGGATGCCATGTACCCAGAGATAAAAGAAATTCCCTTGCCAGAAGTATTAGAAAAGCAAGAACAGACAAAGTAGACAGAGCTAGAGAGAGAGAGAAGAACTTGTGAGGAGAAATCAGAGCCAGCATTTGTATGGTCACAATCCTGCATCCCAAAAAGATCTGGTCCTGACAAGGGGTCAGCACAGACTTCTTGAAATTTAATGTGAACCCCACACTGCAGAAAATAAGCATAGTGAAGTGAATATCTCTGAGAAGGAGCTGCTGAATCAAGAGGTCATCCAAATAAGGCAAGATTTAAATTCCCAAAAGTCTGCAGAAAGCTACCACTAGGATAGACATTTGGTAAAGATTCTTGGAGCTGTAGAAAGATGAAAAGGCAAAGCAGAGAACTGATAATGTGAGGAGGAAACAGACAAGTAGCAACTTCCTGAAGAGAGGGTGAATAGCAATGTAGATATAAACATCTTAAAAACTCAGAGATACCAGAAAACCTTGGGGAAGCAATAGAGGAAAAAGCAGCTGGACAGACAGCATCCTAAAGGAAGGGATCTTTAGAAAGGTGTTTAGAAAGGAGAAATACAGACTGAGCCTCCAAAATCCCTCCTTTCTGGGAACCAGAAACATTCTGGAACAAAAGCATTTGCCTTGCTGAGAAGGAGGGACTGGCTGGATTATTCCCTGTACCAAAAGATTCTGAAGAACAAAAGGAAAGGACTGAGAAGGGAGGATGGGACTTCCAAACCATAAAACAATTGCTTTAGACAATGTAAAGCATCCCAAAAGCTGTAGTTATGTATTACCAGACAGGAAAGGGCAGAGTCAGCCTGAGGGAAACAGGAACATGGCTGAGAGTTAGAAGTGGTTGAATGTCAAATGGAAGAAACTTTGTCATGGAAGGAATGAAAGAAGGCTTTTGACCCTTAGGACCCTGAGAAGGCCTATCAGGAAAAAAACTTCTGGAGGATCACTTGCCCCTGGGGGCTTGCCTTGGCTGGCTACAAACACATGAAAATTTAAATAAGTGATTTACAGGATAAGGGAAAATCCATAAAGGACTTGAAAAATCTTTTCTTCTGTTCCTCAGTTCCAAAGAAATTACACATCTAAATAATTTTCTGTCCACAGTCAATTTAGAAAGTTTATCAGTGGCCAGGGAAATCACAGCTGGGTCAGAGAAAGGACTCTTATACAAAAACCTTTGAGCATCAGGGATTTTGTAGAACCTGTCAGGCTTCTTAGGAGCAGGAGGCTAGGAGTTAGTTGCTTGAGAAGCTGAAGAAAAAGTGCACAAAAGAGCATCCAACACTGGCAGGACTGCAGAAGGTCTGAGAAAGTCAATTTAAATAACTCGTATTACCTTCTCTGGATGTCTGAAACTTGGGAATAATCCCATTTAAAATGCACCATTGTACATACTAACATGGTCTCCAATGGATAATTCCTCCATGGGAATCAGGAGAAAGAAAATCCTCTTCCTCAGATCCCCAGAGCAAGAGAGGAATGAATTTGAAAGAGTAGGCCAGTGACTCCTCGGAGTCCATATCCAACTCTTCCTCAGAGGAATCAGATTCCTTAGGATGATTAGAAGGAGTAGAGGATGAGGGAACAGAAGCAGGAACTGATAATCCTTAAGGGCAGCTTTACAGCCATAAGAGCATTGAAGAGACCCTGTGTAAAGTTTGGCCAGTCTTTATGTAGAGCCTTAGCTACAGGGGCCACATGCCTAGTCTTCTGACTCTTTAAGGGAACATCAGCCTTAATAAGCCTAGGGGGTTAAGACTCCTCCCTAATTCAATGAGAGTACCAGGAACCTCCCCCTAACAAGAATTTGGAGAATCCACCTAGGCCCCTGCAATACAATCAGCTGGGGTTTTCCCTTCTCGTCTTGAGCAGATGTAGACAATGCCTTGGCAGATGTGCAGATAGGCAGCCCCATGTTGGCTTCCATCTAGGTTGAAACAGAGGGAGCTGTCACTGGCACCAGATGGTCATCAGGTTACTCATCCAAACCTAGACATATGTCCATAAAAGGCTGGACAGCCACAGATTCAATGCACACTTTTTTAGTTTTATTTCCTAATGTTGGGGCAGGTGGCTTTGGTGGCTATGGTGCCCTCAACTAAAAGTTTTAAGTACTGGTTTACTAAGTAAATAGAAAGGGATGGCAGATGGCTATGGAAAGTCTTTGGCAGAAACACCTGAAAGATCTCACGCAGAGTATGGTCATGTGTACCGCCCAAACAAAAATGGCACTTCTCATGTGTATTCTTATGGGGAAATCTGCCTCCCACACTCACATTTTACCTTCCTGGGTAACATGTAAAATATAATCTAAGAAGAAGAAATAGGAAGAGACTGATGGGGTATTTATCAGTAGAAGGCTCAAAGTTGATCCAATGCTGTGAAAGTCTTGCAGACCAGATGCAGAGGTAGCATTTGGACTGGAGGCAAAGAAGTTCCAAGGATTAGGTGCTTGTACTCCCTTATGCCTTGGATGTAGAACATACAGTGGCGGCTGGTGACTTCAAATCAAAGGGGGGCTGCAGGAGACAGCTGAATGGGTGGGGTCAATGGGAAGGGGTGTGGCCAGCCAGAAAGGGGAGGAGCTGTGCTCAAAACCACAAAAACTAACTAAATACACTGCCCTGGGTGCCAAACCGTCATTATGAGAGTCCAATCAAGACAAAATGAAGTGTAGAAGAATAAAAATATTTCAATGCATTGGCTGTATGACAGCTTACTTAATATCTAGATGGAAACAAAAAGGTTGTGAGGCATGAAAAAAATAAATTACTTTTTAAATATATTAATGGAATGCCAGTCAAATCAAGTATAAGAAAAACAAGCAGCACTCAACTTAAACCACTTCTTGCACTGCAGTTCTAATTATAATTTATATTCAGCTTTATTAAAGTACCAAGTAACATGCTGAAAGTAGAAATCTCTGATGCCCCCACTTGTAAAAATGTTTCTTATCCAAAAAAAGACCTGCTGCCTGACAACTATCTACTTGTTTCATGGGGAAACCATGATCAAAGTATAAAATGAAAAGCAAACAAGAAATAAGCTCAAGATACATTGATTAAAAGGATTACTGTACAGGTTATGGACCACACGATTGGCATTCTGTTTAGTTTACAGGTAAAGCCTGCGGAGATGACTGGAAGTCTCCAAGCGTAATGATCTTCTTAAAATAATGTAATCCTGTCCTTTATTACAAATACTGTCATATGCATTTCAATACCCAACGCTTATACATTATCTAGTCAAGTATTCTCTACATGGCAACAACAGAAAGGCTTTCGATGTTGGCAATTCTTTAACAGTATGCTTATTAAAGCTTAATTGCATCTTACAATCTCAGCCAAGCTTACCTGATGGTCATTAAAGTATTGCTACTTAAACACAGAGCAACAGGTACTTTGAGTAATAAGCATAAATCAACAGTACAAAAAATATGACAGAAACCAGACCATTCTGCAAAAATCAAGGACAGATGAAAAGCCACTCTAGTACTTGTGTCTACCTTGGATGGGGGGATACTCTGCACATTTACACTGCATAACTACTCCTTGCCTTGCTTCGACACATCCAGAGTCACTACATGGGGGAATGGGGTGCAACAAGTATGTCACAATTTGAAATGTCTCTGGCTGACTGTGATGGCCCTGACACATTTGTCATACCTCTCAACCTCAGAGCAAGAAATCTGGACAAAGCCATACATAGAAGTGGGACAAAGGCCCAAAAATAAGGACAATTTTTAAATATTGCTCTTATAAACTTAGAAAGATAATAGAATAGGTCTTGCATTAGTATGAATTTTCTGAATGGTATGAAATCTGAAACTCAAATGTCTGTCATTTTCTAACTTCAGTCTTTAATGATTTGTCACTAATTTGCCAAAAAAACACAATTTTATGAAAAATGGACCAAAAATGTGATGCAAAAATATAAAATAGCCACACAATACAGCTGGGAACCTGTCAAAGAAGGGACATTTATAATAATAGTACTGCTAACTTGAGCAGCTGACAAAATAAAAGAATCTACATGCATTTCTGAAATAAAAGTAATATTTATTTATTATTTTATTTATTTTACATTTGTTGACCGGGCTAGTCTAGCTGGAGATATTTCCATTTTCAGTAGAGGCCCGGGGAGAAAAGCTCCACTTACTTAATAATAATAATATATAAAAAGGCAAAATAATAAGCAATGCCACATCCATTAGGAAGGAATTAAAGTAACATTTTAAAGTAAACCATTGGTATAAAAATGTGGAAGATAACATTTACAACATTTATTGGCAGAGTAATAATGTAAAGGAAGAGAGAGAAGATAGGTTACAGGCTAGTAGTAGAGTATTAGTCAGGGTTGCAGCAAGGGCATAACCATTGAAGTTTTAGGTGATTTTAAGATTAAGTTTGAAGAGGGGAAAGAGGAAATAGAGGTAAGGTTGGGTGGCAGCATGTTCCATTGTTTACCTGTGGTGGTGGAGAATAAGGAGTCACCAGCTAAGTTGTTAGATTTGGGTATATAAGCTAGGAGTTTATTAGAGGCGTAGGGAATGAAGATTATTATAGGGTGTTATAAGATTGTTTAGTGTAGGTGTGTTGTTAGGAAGGTAGAAGATTTTGTGAGCAGTAGTTAGTTGAGAGAGTAGCAGAGCATTTTGCAGTTCAAGCCAGTCTAGCTGATGTAGGTTAATGCAGTGATGGGTTCTGTAGGGCTTACCAGTTACAAACCTTGCAATACTGTTGTAGGCTTTGGTAAGTTTGTTGAGATTGTTTTGCTTTAAATTGGTGTAAATGGGAGAAGCATAGAGGAGGGTAGAGAGTAAATGAGAGTGGGCCACGGTAGTTCTTGCTTTTGGGGTGAGGAAGGGTCTTATCCTATACAAGGAGCCTAATTTTCTGTTAACGGACTTAATGGTGTTATTAATATGATTGTCAAAAGTGAGTTTATTGTCTATTGTAACTCCTAATAACTTGCAGGTCAGATCAGGTGATATCAGGGTTCCATTACTAGCTAGTATGGAGAACTGTATGGGAGGGTCTTGTTGTTGGGAGTAATCAGAAGTAATTTGTTTTTGGCATTCAAGAGTAAGCACCGGTTATTGAACCATGTTTCAACTATGGAGAAGACAGTTTGGCTTAGAGATTTCAGCTCAGGAAGAGACTTAGCACAACAGATGATAGTAGAATCATCAGCATACTGTATGCAGGTGGATTGAGGAATAGCTACATGAAGATCATTTATGAACAGAGAGAAGAAGGGTCCTAGAATAGAGCCTTGAGGAACTCCTAGTAAGACAGGGAGATATGAAGACAAGTGATTTTGCCACAAAACAGCTTGTTTACGGTTGCTGAGGTAAGACTTGAACCAAAGGATAGAATTAGAATCCAGAGAGAGGGATTGTAGGGTATTTATAAGTAGGGAGTGATTGACCGTATCAAAGGCTTTGACAGGTCAATGAAGAGTGCAGATGAGAGGTAGTTATTGTTCGGTTGGTGTTAATAGTATTGGTGAAAGATAGAAGGGCAGTGGTGGTGCTGTGAAAGGGTCTAAAGCCATGTTGGCAGCTGGCCAGGATGTTATTTTAGTAAGGTAGTCTATTAGCTGATGATGGATACATTTCTCCATGATCTTAGCTAGGGGTGAGAGTAGTGCTATGGGCCTATAGTTGGAGTACTCATTAGAGTTTCCTCCTTTATGTAAGGGAATGATGTGTGAGATTTTCCAAAGATTGGGGATAGTGCTTTCAGAGATGGTACGGTTAATGAGAATAGCTACAGGATGAGCAATTGCTCTGGATGCAAGTTGCAGGTATTCTGCTGGAAGGTTGTCATCAGAGGGTGTACAGGGTTTTAGCTTGTGAATTAGTTTCTGGATAAAGGCTATTGAGATGGGTTTTATCTTGAAAGTAGGAAGATTGTCATGCTGGGAATTAGGTAGGTTAGTGTTTGTAGAAGTTAGCTGTGTGGCCAGGGTTTGAATGGTCTCTGTAAAATAGGTATTGAAGGCATTGGCAATTTCTAGATTGTTTTGTTTTCTGACTCTAGGGGTGGAGGGTACTACAGTGGCCGGACTGTAGAATGTTATTAATGGCAGTCCAAAATTTTTGTGGATTCTTAGAGTGAGATTGTTGAAGTTTACTGTAATAGGCTTGTTTGTCAGAGAATGGCTTTTAGTAGTATTGAAGTTGTCTAAAGTTTAGGTGTTCTGAGACATCTTTAGTTGCTCTCCATTTAGCCCAGGATTTGTTTCTTATAAGTATTTTTTGTTTTGTGTCTTTTGAGAGCCACCGACCAGATTTGAACTTTATCCTAATAGATCTTTTGGGTGCGTGGGTATCTAGTATTGTTAAGAATTTGTGGTTAAAGTAGCTGACAGCTTCATCTAGTGGGAGGATTTTTAGGGGACTCCAGTTGCAGGCATTTAGTTCCATTTGAAATAAGTCAGGATTAAAATGTTTCTTAGTTCTGGCAGTAATAAACTTGGGAGGTTTGTTTATGTCATTTTTGTGCCTGATGATATATGTGGGCAAGTGGTCACTGATATCATCTGGCAGGGTTCCTACTTGATAGTTTTCTCTTTGTTTATTGACTAGAATCCAGTCTAGGATGGTCTCTTTGTTGTTGGGTTTGTTGATTCTAGTAGTTGAGGTAATAGTTTGTTTAAAGTTATGTAGGTTGATATAAGAAGAGGGATTATTATTGTTGATACTATACCAGTCAGTGTTGAGGTCTCCTAGAATAATAGTTTCTTGTGGGTATGTTGAGGAAATCCAGGACAGGGTATCTTCTATATTAGTAATGTTGTGGCCAGGGGGTAGGTAGATGCAGAATATGTATATAGCTTTGTTGGAGTTGATTTGAAATTTAGAGATCAAGATTTCAGCTGAGTTATCTTGGGTTGGGTTATGGGGTATAGAGGATATAAGAAGATTGTTTTAAAGAGTAAGGCCACTCCACCTCCTTTACGTTTAATCTGTCATTTCTTAGTATGTTATATCCTGGTGGGGTAATTTCATTGTCAGAGGTCGTAGGTTTTAACCAAGTTTCTGTGAGGCAGAAAATATCAAATGAGTAAGTACTGAGAAGGGCATGGAGATTAGTTATTTTGTTATTTAAGCTTCGAATGTTAAGATGTCCAATTTTAAGGAGTTAGGAAAATTAAGTAGGGTATCAGGGGAGTTGGGTGGAGAGTGTATAGTAGATGGAAAGTTAGGTTTAGGTGGGCCAGGGTTAGGGTGGATGTCACCAGCTTGTAAGGAGGAATATTTGAGAGCAAGTATGTGGCTGTGATTAAGGATGGGTAGGATTTTTAATTTTTTTGCTACAGGGTGATTCAGTTTTATGGGAGTAAGTCTGTGATATTTAGCTTGTAGGTAGTTGGAGGTGGAGGTGATATTGATGTGGGCTTGGGCTAGTGGGTTGTTAAGGGTAAGCGTTTGTTTTTGTGAGTAGTTATGCAGGTAGAGGTTTTTTATTTCAAATAAGGTGATTAGGTAAGTGGTGGTAAGGAGTACTGCAAATGAAGTTAAGAGTATAGCCTTTTGTAGGGTGTGTCTGGAAATAGTTATCATGATTCAATGTGAGTAGAGTAGATTTGGAGCTAGTATATAAATAGGCAAGATATCAAAAGTAGAGAGACTTGGAGTGAGGTTATGTTAAAGTGCCTGAAGTGGAAAGGAGTATAGAGCAAGTGATGCTGTGGAGGGAAAGAGAGTATTTGAGAGCAGCTGTTGGGATTCTATGTGAACTGGTATATATATATAATATTACAGTTATTTCTAAATTATAAACCCTGCATGTTTTCTTCCAAAATTGCTATTTTGCAGAGGGATTAGGGAAGAGCAACATTCTGAGCCAAATTCGGGGACAGTTAAGAGGTTTGGCTATGCCTAATTCTATAAAGCAATTTATTTGTATGTACCTCTCAACCTGTTAATGCAATAAATCTGGACAAGGCCAAATATATCGGGGGAACAAACAGTACTAAAAATTGCTCTTGTATAAACTGAGACAGTTGATAGAACAGGTCTTACTTCAGCATGCATTTTTCTGAAGGTTATGAAGTCTGAAACTCAGTGTCATTAGGGACTTAATACCTAAATGATTTTCCAGAAAACCACAAATATGAGGAACAAACCAAAAATAAGAAGCAAAAATCTATTCATTCTGTGAAAATCTGGACATTTGGGAGGTATAGTTCAGCTGGGGCTGTCTGAGTTTGCCACCCTTCCCCCTCACAAAATTATGGTCGAATGGAGCCCTCGCCCGTGTAGCCATTCCAGTGATCCATTACTTGGCTATATCACTCCATTTACCATAAACACTAATGTGCATACTGCTTTACTTGTATGATGATCTGGATTTCATTTGAAAGTTTTATTTTGCATTTTACAGCACAAACACTAAGACATCTGCTAAACAAAGCAATGCAGTCTCACAATGAAAACAGGCTTAGCATTAAAATCTTCTCTGCCCTTGAAATGCACAATGAAACAGCATTGAAACCCACATTCAAAGAAAATACATTTTGCCAGTGGCAGATAAAGACTAACTTTGGGCTGTTTTCAAATCATAGGCCCCTTGCACATGAAACATACATGTGCTCTTTGATACACCTTCCTGATTCTACTAAATTATATTCCTTGTACAATACAGTACAGTTGTTAGACAGCATTTTAAATTTATTGTTTTGAACATTTTTCCAGTCAACAATGAAACAAAATGCATGCACCAATGACAAAACTACCCAATTCAGAACATTTCCATCATAAAAGTCTACTCAACCTTCTACAGTCCACCAGTATCAGTAAATATGCACAATCTCTGAAGTAGTAAAAGTCATCTAAATAATTCCACATTAAAGAAATCTGTAACAATGAAGAGATTGCTGCTAGCAAACAACTTTATATGTCACTGTTTATTCATCTACAAATAAAGTGCCTGCTGCCCTTGAGGAATAAATTGCCTATGTTGCATGCATTAAAAAAAAACAATAAGCTAGTAATATCGCAATAGGGACTGTATGGCAAACTGATAACAGGTTCATAGTTACTACTCTAGGTATCTTTGCCAAAAAGACTGCAGCATCCACCCACTTTACAACACAGTACAGTATCAGCAATGCATCTATCTACTGTGGGAGTAGAACACACAGCCTTCTGCATCAAAAGCAAGTACACTACCTGTTGTGCTATTAATGCAAGCAGACACAGAATAAGCAGCACTAATGTTTTGTTCCCCTGCAGCTCTCAGCTCCTTGTAAAATCTACTTGACACGCAGTTGTATCTCTGAACTTTGCAGCACAAGAAATCTGGAAAAAGCCGAAATTTATTGGGGGGGGGACAACCAGGGACACATTTTAAACATTACTTGTATGATGTTGGAAAGTTGCTAGAATAAAATGCTGTGTTACCACCATACATTTCACTGCCACGTCTTTAATCTGAACAAAGCCAATAATGGGGGGGGGATACAGCCCCCAAACATTCAGTGAATTCAGTTCTCACTATAGCTCTCAACCTCTTAGCAAAAAACATGTGGACAAAGCCAGTAATGGGAAGGGAATACAGCCCACAAACATTCAATGAATGCAGTTCTCACCATAGATAACTCTCAGCCTTAGCACAAATACCTGGACAAAGCCAATAATGGGGAAATACAGTCCCAAAAGTAGGGACAAATTTCAAATGTCCATGTTATAAACTTAGACAACTGGGGCATTTTACACACACACACACACACACACACACACACACACACACACACACACACACACACACACACACACACACACACACACACTAACTGTATCCCCTAACCTCACCCTAACAGTAAACACTCACAATTAAATACACTTAATTGAGTCCCTTACCTAACTCTTACTCTAACCCTAACTCAAACACATTCTCAATCACACACACACCTGAAAATATGTTAGATAAACTGGATGTTCAACCAAAAAAAATGGTACTTCCACCTATCAACGAAAGCAATCTTTGACCAGGCAACTGGAATCCCTATATATATATATATATATATATATATATATATATATATATATATATATATATATATATATACACACACACAGAGAGAGAGAGAGATAAATAAATGGCTATATAAATCTATACATATTGATAGTGTTCAAACTAAGAACATTCTGACTTTTAAATTAACTTGTCTCTGCAAATATGTTGTTTTCTGCTGCTTATGTTGTAAACTAACTTATGTAACATTACATTAACTGGCATATACAAGATACATTTTTAGAATAAAATTATATACTGTTGTTCCTCTGGAGCCCCGGTTCATAGGTAGGTACTAGGCTATTGGCCCTAGGGCCCATACAAGCCTAGCCAAAAAATGTACCCTGGTTTTCGCCACCCAAGAAAATTATTTTCCTGTGCCCCTGTCGAGCAGAGCCACAGAAGTGATCCCCGGGGTGAATTTCCCATTTACCATCCAATCATCAAGATTTTTCTTGAAGAGTGCTAATGAGGAGCTCTGTTTGACATAGACACAATTGATAACACAAAATTTGACAAACGTCTATTCCTAATCATAAAAAAGGATCACATACAACTAGGTTCTCTATATAGAACCAAACCATATCTCACCAACTCCACTAGACAATCTATTGCCAGGACCCACCTACTCTCTACCCTACTTTATGCCTCTCCTCTCTTCACCAACCTGAAGAAAACATACCTAGCAAAACTATAAGCCTGCTACAATAAGATTGACAGATTTGCTATAAACTCCAATATAGATCCAATCATTGCACTGCTCTACGTGAACTCATCTGGTTAGAGTTACCCAATCTCCTAACCTTCATTCATCTTACAACTGCCCATGGCATAGTATGCTAGCCTGATAAATGTCCAGCACTTCATATTCTACTTCAACCTCACTTTAACGTCTACTACAAGTCACAAACTCTAATAACAGTTCTAGGGATTCTCTCTACTCCAGACATTATCTCCAGGACTTGGAACGCTACTCCCCACAAAATCCTAACAACTGCAAACCCCTCACAGTTCAAAAATCTTAAGACTCACCCAACAGACTTGTGGCTTGGTTCAAGTTCATCACCTATCATTCCTCCTGCACTGCAGCCTTCATGCCTACCAGTCTGTTACCTCCTCGGTAGATTCTTCTCTCTCTACCTGCTGTAACTCAACTCATCTCACTTAGTACTTCTTTCCCAACACTGCCCTACATTCCCTCTCTACCTGCTGTAACTCCTCTCACTTAGTACTTCTTTCCCAACACTGCCCTACATTCCCTCTCTACCTGCTGTAACTCCTCTCACTTAGTACTTCTTTCCCAACACTGCCCTACATTCCCTCTCTACCTGCTGTAACTCCTCTCACTTAGTACTTCTTTCCCAACACTGCCCTACATTCTCTCTCTACCTGCTGTAACTCCTCTCACTTAGTACTTCTTTCCCAACACTGCCCTACATTCCCTCTCTACCGCCTCCATTCACTATCATTCTAATTTTCCTTTCCTGTGATCAGTGTAATAAATTGTCAACAAGCTTAGCTCTTCAACAATGCCTTATATAGTGTTTAATGTACAGAACAAATGTCATATCGACCTAGATAAAGTAAACCTAACATACACTCTTACCAAGTTGCATTACCCATTGTATGCAAATACTTGACTACTAACCTTTATTTTTAGGTATAGGTGTTCCTTAGAACTTCCACTTGCTGTACTTTGTACTTAATGTTCTGTCTGTTTAATTTATATTGGAGATTCTCCCCCCAAGCCTCTGCTGAAAATAGGCATCTACCCAGTCGGGCTACCCCAGGTAAACAAATGTCAAATAAATAAATGTTTCACGTTGGTGGTTTTCATAATTACCTGGCAAATTGTCAACATAAAGGGACACTATCCACAGAAAGTCAATGAAAGTTTGAGTTGTGTTAGCCCGAGATATTGTTCATAAGCCTTGAGAACTTAGCTATACCTCTAAACTTAATTGCTCAATAATTCTGGACAAAGCCAAAATAAGTGGAAATAAAAGACAACACATAAAGGATATTTTGAATAGCGCCGCGATTCACCAAAAAGTCATAACAGGTGTTGCACATGCATTTTTAACAAAATATATATGAAACATTAATGTCTGTTTAACTGAATGCAATCTTCAGAGACTTACCACTAAATGTATGATGGGCAGATCACACATATGAGGCAAAATCAGGGAGACTTGAGAGATTTGGCCTAAGATTCTGGCTCAGAACATTACTTTGCTAGAAGTGTGCTGTGTGCAACTACTGTTACACTGACTTCAATTAAAAGTTTTGCACTAAATCAAGTTTTTACTTCCATAACAAATGTTAGAGCATTCCTTACTATAAACATCGTACACTACGTCTATACAATCTCAATCTAGCTCTAATAATCACTCAAACTTTAAAAGTAGCATTAAAAAAAAAAACTCGATTCACTGCTCTACAGAATCGGATACATGCATCCAGTTTTCTTTACTTACTTCTGAATGAAATTAAATGAATCCTTTGCCTCTGCTGCAGTTGGTAGAGTAGATTCAGTATTCATACCGTCACAGAACTCCACTTTCCTCAGATGCCTCCTCCTGAGCGTTATCCTCGCTCTCTGTGTAATTTCTAGTAGTTCCAATGTGCCAAAAAACAAAAAAAAAATGTTTTCAATCAAACTAACAGCCAAAAAGGAAAAAAAAGGTCACAATGATAATCAGGTCCACTAGTTAACTAGCCGAAAACTGACTGACTGATTCTCGCTCTTTTCCCAGCACATAAAGCCTGGGAAGAGAGCGACAACCAATCAGCAGCATTTGCCCAGCAAGCACGTCATGACGTGCCTGCGGACGTCGCAGTCCGAGCCCCTTCCATATCTATGCGGTTTGTGTCTCAACCGCATAGACTTCTGGGAAGTTCTGGGCATCACAATGATGCCTTCTTTGCTCCTCCGGGCTGCAATGAAAACATTGCAGCAAGAATTAAAAAAAAAAAAAAACGCTGTTGCGATTGAAGCGCGCAATGCGCATCCACATAATTTCGAGTCGCGGACTTGAAATTTAAAGTAGAAAAACAGATTTCATTTTTTTTTTTTTTACATAAAAAAAAACAAAATAAACTACTCAGCTGTCTAGCTGAGGGGGCTGCAGTCCGGCAGCCCGATGCCACGAGCCACCCCTGAGAACATACATCTGATGTGCAACACCTGGAAGGAGTAAAGGCTTTGGTATGCTGGCCAGACATTAAGCAATCCATGGCAGGATACCCATTTGTAAAGAATACTGCAAGAGTGATAAGGGAGGGCATATATAAACAGCAATTAGGTTGCTTTATAAACTGTTAATTATAAATAATGTGGAAGTAGAAAATAAAAAAATATGCTAAAAATGTTATGGAATGGCCAGCGCTGTGGCAAAGGGTGATAACACCCTAACTATGGTCCAGGTAACAAGGGTTAAATTAGCATATTGGGTATCTGAGGCACTAGCAGGGAGGAATGGGTGTTTGAGTGGGAGATCTATGCAAGGTGCCATGGTACATAGAGCAGATTAGCCCTTAGATATAAAAGAGGTGAATGCATGGGAGGGGGACACCAACAGTTAGGTCATAAATGAAAAAAACTTTCCATAGGAAGCAGTCAACAGCATAACCACCCAGGATGTCCTTAATTTTTATACCTGCTCCATCCTTAGACTAGAGATATTCTGGGGGCAGTAGAAGAGGCTGGAAAGGATGAAGCAGTTATACAGCAAGTTAAATTAATAATCAAAAATTAAAAGGAGAACAGTTTATTTATTCTTTTTATTTGTGTTTTGTTAACTGGGTTAGTCCACTGTGCTGGTGGCCCATTTTCAGAAGAGGCTCAAGGAGAAAAGTTCCACAACAAAAATAATAACAATAACAAATAAATAACATAGTTTACATTACAAGTAATGTGAATTTGTTGACATGACTGCTTGCATTCATGCTATATACGAATATAGATACAATGTGAAGGAACAATCATGCAATAGTGGAAAAAAAATAACAATGCATAATATGAAGCATAAACAGAAAGCTAAAACTAGAAAAGGTAGAGACCTGTAGTAGAAAGGATGATTTACAGATAAGGCATCAGAGGAAAAAAAGCACTTTTGAACATCTTTCATCACTAGGATGAGTTGGTAGAGAGGGAGAAACAGGTATAATAGAAATGAAGGGTAGAAAGAAGAGGGATTGGGAGGAAAGTATAGGGGGAGTCAAGAGAGAATAACAGAGTATAAGAGGAGGATGGGGGAGGGAATTACAATAGGTAAGATAGAGAAGGATGACATACAAGTATAATATTGGTCAGTGGCAGAGCTGAGAGATTACAGTTCTAGTATATGAAAAAGTTATATTAAAATAAGTAAGGAAAGATTGTTATGGTCTGACAATAGGGTGAGAATGTGTCAGGTTGGGAGGTGACAAGTGTAGGAGGGAGAACTAGCAAGACAGTTCTTCAGTTCTTTTGAAATGAAATGAGGACTGAATGGAACATGTGCTGGTTGGGAGTTTGTTCCAGGTTTATTATTATTCCAGTTTATTTAAAAAACTGAGAAATAAGTTGTACAAAGGAAGAAATGTAAAAGCAAGAATAGAGAAACCCAAAATCTATTTGAAGAAAGTGGAGAAATGAAAAATGAGGAGAAAGATGATGGAAATGGAGAACAGTTTGAAGGAAATATGTTGGGAGGTTGAAAAAAGGGAAATGGAAAGCAAGATAAACGATTTTAGTACAAATTAAGAAGTAAAAGGATGTTATAAAGGAGATTTACATGTTGAGATAAGGCTAGTTAAAAAAAGAAATATTAAGTCTGATTTCCGAAGAAAATTGAACAATAGTGGTAGAAAAATTGTATAAAGCCAATAAAAGTTCATGAAACAAAAAGGATAAGAATTATGATAAATGTGTTAATGAAAATGATTAGTGGGAATTACCTAGACTAAAATATCAGATTAAAGATTCAGAGTGTATATGCAATAACAAAAAGATAAAATAGGTAATTTATTTGAAAATGTGATAAATCTATACCCTTTCTATTAAAATTGTGACTCAAATGGATGTAGCAGAAGTCATCACTCCAAAAGCACAGAATGGAAAGTATGTTTGTATTTGGTAAAGTTTATTTATAACAATATGAATGCTATTTCATCGTTATGAGTAGTGACTAAAATTAGAAATTTCAGCTTATACTGGGGACAATGGCAAACTGACAGCAACTCTGGTCAAAAATAAATATAAAATAAATACCTGATTAAAAACACAAGAAGAACACCACTTGGGAATAGAAGGAAGACATACAGGTAAAGATAAAACAGAAATCTTAACTGTAGCAATATGTTGTTGTGTATTTCGGCTTTTCCTGGTTAGGGGTCGCCACAGCAGAACTCCGGTCTGCTAATGATTGGTAGTTGATTTTTACATGCCAAGTTACCAGCCCTGATGCACAACCTTCAAGGAAGGTACGCCCATTCAGTGGGCAACATAGTTAATTTGTAGAAAAATATGTTGAATATAATTGTAAATATAATTTAAAATAATAAATGAAGAGGAGCACGCAGAAGGCAAAGGATGGACATATTTTACAGAAAGGTTGATTCATAATAGATTATATTATAGTATAGTAGAGAATGATATAAATTTGGACTATACAGTTTCTATTTTATCTAGGACTGACAGTGATAATTTCCTATTGATTATAAGTAATATCAGTTATATCACTGAAAATGAAAATGTATACTTGTGACAAGATGGGGTCAAGGTTAATCAGTTATAAGAGTATCATGAATAGATGTACAATATTTTATCAAGTCAGTTAGACAAGCTAGAACCTGGACACCAATCCATTAAGTGTGAAAAACTATTAGAATAGATAAGAATAAATATTAAGTGCCATATGAATAATCCAAAGGATATGATTAAATATAAAAGTAGTAACAAAAGTAAGAAGGGATAGTCCAATCATAATTGTATACTTAAGAAATAGCAATATCTATTAAAGATAATGGTTGAAAACAGGATCAGTTATTAATCATAGTAATTAAGATATGTTAAACAAAAAAGTAAGTTGCTTAGATTAAAAGAAAAATTACACAAATGTTAAAAACTATAGTAAATAAATATAAAATGAAATTTTGGACAATGATGTCACAATGACTGAAAAGTAATACAGAGAAAGGTGATTTCATGATATTTTGAAGGGGACAAACTAGAGAAA
>NC_056747.1:366175480-366177980 GCF_019279795.1 Protopterus annectens | reverse complement strand
ATCTGTCCCTCCAGCATGTCCTATTTATTTCAGTGCTGAGGTTCAAGTCTCTCAAGCGTGAAGCTCGATGGGATTTGCATTTTCTGAGGTGCAGCATGTCCATTAATTCCGGGTTGGACATGGCTTTATACGTCAGGCACAGATCGCCTCTGAGCAGGCGGTATGTCACTGAGTAGAGCTGGAGTTTCTTTAACCGGGCAGTATATGACATCTGTTTGAGCCCTTTGATCCTCTTGGTGAGGTACTTTTGGGGTCTTTAAAGTTGCTGCAGGTGTCTGGTAAGGTACATCCCAAAAGGGGCATTGTACTCGATTATGGGCCTGATGAGGGATGAGTAAAGAGGCACTATGACCTCCCCTGATCTAGATGTGAATCCCTTCATGATTAGGTGGGCTATATAAAATGTTTTTCTAACCACTTTGGCCACGTGGTTGTCAAATGAGAGATAGCTATCAACTTGGGTCCCCAGGTCCCTAATTACTACTTCTGTACTTAATGGATTACTACCTATGTGGTAATTTGTGGGCACTTTGTTTTTGCCATAGGGGATGACTATACACTTTTTGGCGTTTAGTTTGAGGACATGGCTCTGGCACCAGTTGTCTGTTTCTATGAGGCCCTTTTGTAGGATGCTTGTGTCTGCTGGAGAGTCTATTATGGCACCCAGTTTGCAGTCATCTGCGAACTTGGTCAGCCACAGTCCTTCTGTGTTAGCCTGTACCTCCGAGAAATATATACCGAACAAGAGAGGTCCCAGGACTGAGACTTGTGGGATGCCACTTGTAACTGGTTTGGAGTCTGACATGGCTCCAGCAATTCTAACCATGTGGGTTCTGTCCTTGAGCCAAGTTTGCAACCTATCGAGTGACATAGGGAGTTTATGTTTAAGCTGGTGAGCTTATCTATAATGCCCGAGTGGGGTATTGTATCGAAGACTTTTGCTAGGTCCAGGTAGGCTGTGTGGACCACCTTCCCCTCGTCCATGGCCTTGGTGACTGTTTCAAAGAAATTGACCAGGTTTAAGAGGCAGGATCTGCCCTTAACAAAGCCGAACTGGGTAGGATCCAGTGTCTGTAGGTCCCAAATATCTTTATTTATGAGGTCCATATGATCCTTTCCATAGCTTTGCAGACCAAGCTAGTCAGGCTTATGGGGCGATAGTTTCCAGAGTCCGTTGAGGCACCACCTTTGTGGAGAGGGACCACTGTTGCTGTACGCCACTCTTTGAGTACATATCCTGTAGTAAGGCTGAGATTGAACAGTAGTTTTATGTTTGGGTTTAGTTCTTCTTGGAGTTCATGTAGGACGCAGCCTGGGACACCATCTGGTCCCATTGATGCTGTGTTTTTTGCTTTGAAGAGGGCGGCTCTTACCTGAGCATCTGAGATGTCAGGGGGGCAGCACTCTGCTGGGATAGATATTTGTCTTTTTGGTGGGGAAGGGGGGGGAGAAGTTTTCACTGAACCTGTCAGCTAGGATGTTGGCAATGTCTGTGGGTTCGGTGTATTTTGTCATTTTGGACTAATTCTGAGCATATCTGAGAATTCCCACCCAGCTTCCTAACATAACTAAAGAAAGCCTTATGATTATCCTTAGTGAGTGTGTGTGTGTGTGTGTGTGTGTGTGTGTGTGTGTGTGTGTGTGTGTGTGTGTATATATATATATATATATATATATATATATATATATATATATATATATATATATATATATATATATATATATATATATGTACCTATGCTGCAAAACTTCGCCTGACACAGATAACTGTAAAACTAATAAATCTATATAAATAAGTGAACACAGGAGCCAGTGATTAGTGCTTTCATCCACATTTAATATAGTGGACTTCTTCAGAATGAACAAGTATCAACTGTCAACTGTTGTATAAATACCTGGAATTCTAGACAATAATTCAAAAGCCCGGAACACCAATCAATTCTAAAAGTATTAGTGGTGTCATAGCTCATGAATAAAACATGCATATAACATAAGGGAAATACAGTAACTAATTAGCATAAAACATGAATATTAAATACAGCAATGTGGGAAAACAGTACCAAGAGAAGAAATCTCAAGTAAATAGAAAAATATTCATCTGTGCCACTTTAGCACGCATTGCAAGTTTAAATATTCATTAAGGGCCCGGAGGGGCATGAGGATTCAGTTTAATTTGCCAAAGCAGTTCTTTAATCTAAAGCAAAGTGTTGACGTCACCAAAAAACACTAACTCTCTAGCATTAAGAATTTGAAATCTGTAAAAAAAAAAAAAAAAAAAAAACTGCAAGTGGTGCTGTGTTTGCCCAGTGCATTGCTGAAATCCTTATTTCTCATAAAGGGGGCGCCATAGTTATTTGGGACCGAAAGGAATATGTTTGTGAAGCCTTAAGACAACTTAATGATGTAATATCATATATTAAGTTACCGATTGGATCCTACTTTAGATTTTAAACTAACAATAGATGGATTTTTGACTAGGGCTTTTAAACGAGGTATAATA
>NC_056747.1:366110480-366162980 GCF_019279795.1 Protopterus annectens | reverse complement strand
TATGCATACACATATCGAGAAGCAAAGTCCCTCCGTGCCCCACTTCAAGCCATCTCCAGACCACTGGTTGTGTGACTGGTAATTCACTCATGGGATGTCCATGTCACATAGACAGAGGCAGTCTGTAATAAAATCAGACACATGCATACATATCCCTATGATCTTCCGTCACTTTGAGAGAGCCATTTGGGTTCCATGGGATAATAATGGCTAGGCTTATATGGGCATGTGTTATGCAAATCTCTCAGCTTGACAGGATTGCCCCTGATTAGGGTTAGGGGCGGGTTAATTTAGCTGCAAGTTTACCAGTGTCCCTTAACCCCTCCAAAATGTGAATGTGGACACTTTTTTGGAGAAGGGGTGGTGAATTCCCCTTATGAAATACTGACCAAAATTATAGTTGTACATGTCTGTTACTGCAGGACATGTATTATAAGGTACAATCACATATTCTGTCAATGCCGCTGGAATGGTCATAATATTTTAAGTGTCCGTGGTTGTGCCTGTTTGTTTATACATTTGTCCAGGAGTCTGCTATGTGTCCCTTATGTGGTTGAAAGCTAGTCTGTTGCTGTGTCCCTGATGTGGTTGAAAGCTATGGAGACATGTCTGTCATACTCAAGCAAGTAATTTTGCAGATGTTCAGAGAATGCACATACCCACTATTGTGACCATCACATCTGTATGATCATATCATAATATACTTGCTCATGAGGTGTAAACAGCAGTATGTACTGTGTTATCTACATAGTGCATAATGTTATGCTACTGATTTGTCTTGGAGTTGTACCTACATTGACATATCCTGTCTTGAAGACATTTCCATACTTGCCATGCTCTCTTTTTCTGTATTAATCCCTATTATTCACAATAGTGCATATTTTCATCAGCACACTTCCCTGCCCAGTGCACTTTCCCTGTAGTCGCTCTTGCTGTTTACCATCCCCCTCCGTTATTTTATTCTGCAAATGTTTTAGTGTAAATTCTACTCGGTACACTTTTCTTTTCTGTTGTATTACTGCTGCTGCTCCAGTATTTTCAACCCTGGTAGTCATTGTGGCTGTCTGTGTGATCTTGCGGAGCAGGTTTGCTTGTAGGCAAACTTGAATGCTGCTTCTTTCTGTGCTCATGCTGCTCTACACAGTTTTCTTGTTGCTGGCCACAAAACCTTGCTTGTATTCTTGTAAGCAATATGAGCAGCATGAATACGTGAATAGTGCTGCTGGTCATCTTGCTAACATGTAAATTCCGTGTAGGCTTTGCGCGAAGCATGCATAGAGTTTACTTCAGAATCGGATACCTCTGGATTCAATAGTTAGTCACTGATTTGGAGCAAAAGAATGTAGTTTCAAGGCCAGCCTCTACTCACTGATGTACTGGAAGTTATCCGTGAATGGACGATTGGGTGGATGGTGATGTGGCAAGTTTTGTAACTTGACAGTTGTAATGGTGAGCACAGTGTCAGATTTGTAATTTCCAGTGATGTTTAAAATTTGATTACCTTGCTGTTTGCACAGTGTCACATTATATCTTTATCATCATAACGATTCTTTTCAGATCCCAGAGAGAGAAGACATTCAAATTTGTCCGTGGCAACTCATCTTTGGAGAATGTAAGGTGCATCTCAGGCAATTGTCCCACAGGCTTTAATCCTGGGGCCAATTTTGTTTTCCTTGCTTTTAAACAAGCTTGTGATTGAGGTTCCTGTCATCAGTTGCATTCTGTGCAGATGTTATAATCCTTGGGTCTAACTCTTCCAAGTTATATTGAAGCCCTTAGAAAGGAACAGAAATTTTACTGCACTGTGGAATTGCTTGTTGACAAGAAATTGGCAATTAGTTGTAACAAATACTCAGTGATGCTCTTGAAGACCATCAAAAACATTCTTATCCAGTCCTGAAAGTAAGAGATCCCCAAGACAATTCAGTTCCCAAAGTAACCCAAAAAGATACCCATGCTTAGTTTTTGATCAATATCTCCCTTTTTTCCCCATCACTGAATACGTAGTTGACTAAACCAAACTGTCTGCTTAAATTTGCCTAGAAGTAAACCCACCTCTTAACTAAAGCTAGAAGAGACATGGGGACTAATATACTAATTCACAAATTAGAATACTGATGCCCTGTAAAAACATTGAACTTCCGCAACACAAAGACATTGCAGACAAGTATAAACAAGACTATTATGTCCATCACTTTATCAAGCAGTCATCACTGCATACTCCTACTGATGGAGAGTCAGTTGGCTTCAGATGACTGCCAGGGATACTCTCCACCTCAACTCATTAACTTTAACCCATTACATTGTGGCCTTTGCCATTCGCTAGGTACTGTAGCTACTTTAAAAGCAGAAGCATATTTCTAAAGATCACTAACATAGAGAAATGTTCTCCAATCAGACCACTTTTTAACAAAGCTTTTAATGATCCTTTATAAAGGTGGGCCCCCAGCTGCATGGAACTCTCTCCCTCTTTAAGGATATTGGTGCCCAACATTTCAGAGGAAGGTACTGGATCATCTAAAACAGAAGTATAAATATACATGCAAACAATGTAATTAGGGTTGCCACCTTTTCAAATGCCCAAAGTGGGACATTTTTTGTAGAAATGTCAGATTTCGTGGGAGAAAACATACCCCTAACCAGTACAAAGGATAGAACTTCACCTTTTACCAAAATAAATGCTTATTCTTGTAGTATTTGAGTTGCTTATGCCATTTCATATAACATTCATATAACAAAAAATCCTCCAAAGAAATAAACTATGGGCCAAATGGCGCTCAACAAAAAGCCCCTCAGACCACCTGCAATTCAGACAGCTAAGAAATGAAACAAAAAAAGCCATATTAGCCGATAAAAGAAACTACTCCAACTACAACAAGCCACCCAAAAAAATCCCCAAAAATTCTGGCGAGGTATCAATAACCTCCTACACCCTGGATGCTCAAGTACTCCCTCTCCCTCTGGCTCTGATCGCAACAATCCCATCCAAATAGCTGACTCATTTAATACTTTTTTCACTGAAACTATACAATCCCTAGCCAACCAGCTATCCCCTAGCACCCCATGCTCTGCCGCAACCTCTACCAATAATTCTCATCAATTTCACTTTCAGCCAGTGCCCACTTCAGTCATCTGTAACCTCATACAGAAACTTAAACCTGCTACACACTCTGCTGATCAATTACCTGCAGAATACCTGCAAAAAGCTGCTAATGTCATAGCCTACCCCATATCCATTCTCATTAACAGAACTATTTTTGAAGGAACTAATCCCCTAATCTGTAAAGTCTCTCACATTATTCCCCTGCATAAGGGTGGTAACTCCAAGGAGTTGTCCAATTATAGGCCCATAGCTATTCTATCTCCTTTGGCAAAAATAATGGAGAAATGTATACACATACAACTGTTAACCTATCTGCTTGATCACAATTTATTAACACCCTGTCAACATGGCTTTAGACCATTTCATAGCACCACCTCTGCTCTCTTATCCTTCACTAACCATATTAACAGTAATCGTAATAATGATACTCTATCCTCAGCTCTTTTTATTGACCTGTCCAAAGCATTTGACATGGTGAATCACCACCTGCTTATAGACACACTCAAAAGCCTGCCATTGGACAACCATATTATACAGTGGTTCCAATCCTACCTACATAACGGGCAACAGGCTGTACTATGGGAAAATACTTGATCTTCCCAGCTCCCAGTCGCTCTAGGGGTCCCGCAAGGATCTATATTAGGCCCATTACTCTTCTCCATCTGTACTAATGACCTTCATTCTGTAATTCCACAAGCTGACTGTATCCAATACGCTGACGACTCCGCACTCATATGCGCTGCTACTTCTCAATCAGAACTTCAGTCACTAACCCAAATGACCTTTAGTACAGTTGAAAACTGGCTCCTACAAAGTTGTCTTATCCTTCACCCCAAAAAAACGAAAATGCTACTATTTACCCCCCCACCTGCAGAACCTCCCCACTTAACTTTACTATTACTTCAAATAACTGAACTATAATATCTCCTGAACCAACCACCAAACTACTTGGGGTACTAATAGATAATAACTTGTCTTTTGAACCTCACATTAATAACATCATAAAAACAGTAAACAAGAAACTAGGTTCCCTCTAGAATAAAACCCTTTCTAACACCTCCAGCCAGGATTACTATTGCTATCTATACCAAAATATGTAGAAGTAATCTGAGTAAACTTTCGTCCTCCTACAACAATATTGCCAGATTTGCAGCTGGGTCCTTCTATAGAACTCATCACTGTGTCAGTCTGAATCAGCTAGGATGGTTAGAGCTGCCAAATTTAATTCTTTTAAATCAATTATTAGTAGCCCATAAGATCCTGTATTTACCTCAAAATACACCCATACTTACATCCCTAGTCATCCCCTATAACAATCTCAAGACCTTACGCTCATCAAATAACCTACTTGTACAAATATCAAAATCCAACAACTCAGCTGGTGACACCTTGTTCTCCAATACAGTAGGTAAAGCCTGGAATATCCTCCCAAGCCAGCTAACCTCAATATCCTCTGTCAGCTTATTTAAAAGCAAGCTTAAACCCTACCTTAAATCACACTGGCTATGTCCCTGTGTTAACCCAGATTAAGCACCTGACTATTAACTAGACTTCCACAATTCCTAGCCTCCTATGATCATTATCTTGTGCTGTCTCACTAATTTTTAGTGAGCTTAACCTTCCTTAGGATTTTTTTCTCATGTAAATATGTATATACTGTGGAATGATCAAACACCTTCATATAGTACCACAACCTAGGTGATAAAGAACACCATAAATCCATCCTTGTATGCAGATCTTCTATACTCTTATCTATTGATCTCTAGTGTTTTCTTTCTTAGGTTTTTGTGTGACCTTAGTATCTATTAATATTAACTACTAGCTGTACCTAGTTTAGTCTTAGATTTCATTTTCTTTCCCTAATAGAATACATAATATAAAATCCTAGGTTTGTAATATGTTATAAAGATTTGTAATACACCATTTCTAATGTAAATGTATTAGTCTTGCTCATCTAATCTTATTGTACTATATTTTTAAAACTTCTTATGTACCAAATTCTACTGTTAATGTCTTTGTCTTGACCCTTTATGTTGTTGTAATTTGTTGAGCTTTTCTCCCCGGGCCTCCACTGAAAATGGACATATATCCAGCTGGACTAGCCCAGTCAACAAATGTAAAATAAATAAAATGTAAAATAAAATTTAGGTGTTTAGATAAAAAAAATAACTATTTTGTCCAATTATTAAATAAAACTTGGGAAATATTTTTGTCCTAAAATCTCAGGACATTTGTCATTTTTTTTAATTTTTTTTCACAGGACACAACTGCCCAAAGAGGGACTGTCCCTCCCAAAGTGGGATAGGTGGTAACCCTAAATGTAATGGATAATTTATAAGCCATTGTTACTTCCTGAACTCCACTCTACAGCTCCACTTTTAACCCTCTGGTATAATTGCATGGCTTTGTGTTTTGGATAGTAAATCTGTGCTACAAATAAATGATGATGTGATAAAATGTAAAGCATCTGAGTAGTTAGGGGAATGGAACTACAAAATGGGTATGATGAGCATCACATTCCTTTGCTGTATTTCTGCATTCTAAATAGAGGTATTTTTTGACAGTTGAGAAGGCTCACTGGACTCATTTTTTCTGTCCATTTCACAGCTTTTTGATGAGCTGCAGATCCTACTTAACCATCATTTTTCCTACCCCTCATAAGAACTTCCATTGTTTATGCTTCAAGCATTCTGAAATTCTGGTCTTCTTAACCATTGCAGATATCCACTACTCCTTCTGTGAAGCAGTACTTTTTGATAGTTTGTCTAACTTGTACCTTCTGATTGTGTTATCTACTTGTTCTTCAGCATTTTTCATGACTTTCTCTCTTGGACTGTATGGATTTTGGGGGAACTTCAGAGTTTTAATGTTCCAATTGTATCTGTGTTTTGACATCCAGTATTCCTTGCAGCTTTTGATTTAGATTGTCTTGCATTACTTCTCCCAGACACTTGTGTATCTGCTGATCCAGTATTCCTTGTCTCCAAGTAAAAATATTTGCATATAAATGCTTCTTCAGGCAAATCATTTATAAAGTGAAAACATTTACTTGAATATGAAATAAAAACGCATGCCTTTAAGATATTTGTTTCAAAGTAACATTCAACGTATTTATTCCTGAAATTTTTAAAACTGTTTTAATGCTAAAAGTATCATTAAGCCCATGATATTTTTGTGCTCTGAATCAAATGATCCAGTTTCCTTTTCTGCTTTCCTCTTTGTCTGTTAAATTGTTGACATCCTCTCGTAATGTGTTTATATAGAGCATTATTATTGACGCATCTTATTTCAGACAAATGACTGCGTATTTGTTCCTTAAACGTCTGATTGGTCTTGTCTATATAAAAGGCATTACATTGATGGGAACACCACTGCATACTGTACTAAGTTTTTAGTTTTGCACATGCCATAGGCTCGAAGAATAAATTATTTGCCATTTAGCTGATGTATTGTTTTCTTTGTGTTAATATATTTACAATATATCCAAGTTTTCTATCTATAGGTACCTTTTCTGTTTATTTTACTAATGTTGTTAGTAACATTGGATTGTTCTTTGTAACAAAATCTGTTTTTTAACATAGTAGACTTTTTTGTGACTGAAGTGTGGTCCCTTATTACATATGTTCCTTAACTCAGGCACTTGCGACAAAATAGACCAATGTTTACTAAAGATGTTTCTAATTTTTGAAGTATTTTGATCATACATTAGAATGTATCTGCAGTTGTTAGTTCTTTTAGCATTTTTTTTTTTGCATTTGTGCTTGTTTGTTTTAAAGAATTACATAAGTGAAAGAAAATGTTGATTGTGTGTTATGTCTTCTGTTTAATACCTCCCTCTTAATATGGTCTAATTTGCTTGAATGGTAATCTCTCGAGTTAAAATCTTGACTCTTTGTTCAGTTTGTGTGACCATTTTGTCCTCTTTTTGTATTCAGCCTAGCTATAGATGTACCATTTGATTTTTTTATTGTATTGTCAAAAATGAAAGGAAAATGCATACTATTTCTTGATGAGTATGTACATCTTTGAACCTCTTTCTTATATAGAGTGGTTTCTGTTTGTCCCTTGGTATTTTTAATTAAGAAAATACCTAGAAACTCTGTGTATGATGAACTTTCTTTTTAAACCTCAAAAATTGTTTGGCGCTGTGTATGTAAGATAAAAATAAAAAAAATAAACTAGCTTGTGTAATGGACCATCCCAAATCAGAAACAAATCATCTGCAGAAAATAATATGATGTCATCAGGTGGAACTAGTATGCTGTTGATTTAGCAGAGTGGTACATGCTGGCTCACTTCTTTCTGTACGACCACTACTTGGATACATTTTGAGCAGCAATACAAATACATACATATTGTCATGCTTCTTGTCTTTTATGGACTTCCACTGTTTTATTGAATGTTGAGTGCTGATTTGTTTGTGCAGAGTTATGCGTGTGTATGTAATATTTATTATTATTTATTTATTGTTTAGTGTTCGCGGTGGTGGTGCTATGGTAGCGTTGTCGCCTCACAGTAAGACGCTAGAGCGTCTTCTCTGTGGAGACATGCGTGAATGGGCGTACCTTCGTTAAAGGTTGTGCGTCAGGGCTGGTAACTCGGCATGTAAAAATCAACTACCAATCATTAACGGACTTGAGTTCCGCTGTGGTGACCCCTAACTGGGAAAAAGCCGAAAGACACAAACAAACATTTATTGTTTAGGGTTTTTTTTTTTTTTAAATATCATAAGCATACACGCACAAAAAATATGTATAATATATATCATAAAATATACACTTGTGGGTTCAATTCAAGTGGTCTAAAAAGTGTCCTAATCACAGCCAAACTAATGATAGTGTTCAGTACATTTTACCAGTTATAACTCTGATAATAAGGGAAGTTTATTATTTTTTGATAAGATTTCTAAGATTTTAAAAAATGTAATCTAGTCTACTAAAGCCAGATTTGAGGTACAAATAGTCTTCCAGGCCGAGGACAATCGGAAAGCTTTCTTCAAGTATGTCCACAACCTCAAAGGCAATACATAACAATGTACTGAAATTATTATAAATGGAACCACTGGTACTGAACTGGAAGATGTAGCAAATCTACTGACCAACAAATTTAGTTCCAATTTTACCCCCCCCCCCGGCACCCCTTAGGAAATACCCACAACCATAACTCCCCCAGCTGTCAGTGTAGGACAGTTCTACAGGGCAATCTCAAAGGCCAAGAACAGTGCATTGATGGGCCCCAGTTATATCCCGAGGTGCATCCTTAATAGTATGAAACATTAACTGTCTGGCCCACTAGATTCATTATTTAACTACACTCTCTAAAAAGGCTTTGTGTCAGATAAATGTAGAATTTCAGTAGTTACAAATCTGTAGAAAGACGCACCATCCATGGACCTGGGGAACTGTTGACCCGTAATCCTGACTAAGCTAATATGTAAAGCCATGAAAGGAATATTCATGGCTGTTAAATGACAACACAGGAAACCTACAGACACTGGATTCAACTCAATTTGGTTTTGTCAAGGGCACATCATGTCTACTTAGCCTGGTGGACTTTTTTGAGAGGATCACCAAAACAATGGATGAGGGCAAGTTGGTGCATGCTGCCTCCCTCGACCTGGTCAAATCATTCAACACAATATCCTACTCTGGCACAGTAATCAAGCTTGCTGAATTAGGCATTAACTTGTATATCACCCTCTGGACAGCCATTTGTTTCACAGACAGGACCCTGGAAATTAGGATAGGGGAAATCTGCCTCCACAAAAAGGCTGGTAACTAGTGGAGCACCTCAAGGCTAACATTAAAGGCTTCTGGATGACAAAGTTCATGAACGATTGCAAATTAGGTGTAATTATTGATCCCCTGAAGACACACATACCTTCCAAGAAAGACTGACACAGACTTAAATAACTGGTACTCATGGCATGGTTTTAAATTCACTGCCAAGAAGTGCCATAATAGTATCTTTTGGTAAGACAGCCACCTCACAAAGTACTGCATTGATAATGCACCCTTTAAGAATAGGCCCAGTAATCAGGGTTTGGGAATGCATGCAGACAGTGACTTGGCCTCTGACCATCATGTGTCTATAGCAGTAAGGAAATCATTCAGTGTTATGCAAGACTATGGCATCCAGGTCCAGAGGTGTCATTGTTCCATTGTACTGTCCCCTCCTAAAACCAGTCATTGAGTACAGTACCTTATTTGGCATGTATTGACCAGGCATATGCAACAAGTGGAATGTCTATAGAGGTTCCTCACAGAAAGAATACATGGTTTAGAAAACCAGTCCCATGCGGACCGCATCAAAGCTTTGTCCTTAAATTTGTTTTCCTACAAGCTGCTGAGAGGCGATGTATGACTGGTCTACAAAACTTCATCTGCTCTAGCCTTAATGAACATGTTGCACATCTGCAAAGCAAATAGCATTAGCAAAACACGATCCATGGATCTAAACCTGATGTGCAGCATAAGTAGGATATGCTGGAGGGACAGGTGTGTGTCTCAGGAGCCTAACACTACTAGGGAACCAGCTACTCATCCATGTGAAGCAAAGTTTTTCCCTGCAATTATTCAAACGAAACTTGGATCAGTGGCTGGGGAATCCTAAATTTACCCTTTGTGTAGTATTTATGTTTCTGTTAGAGAGAAGCTTGTAAATGCTCGACCACTCATGCCTAAGTTTATATATTCCCAACAAAAAACTAATGGACCAGTGCCTTTCTAATATTCTAGGAACCATGGATAGGCTTAAAAAGACCCTGGTCGGTAGCATGGTGTTCTGCTATGGTCTTTTAGGTAATATTGTAGTTTGCTTTCTCGCAGTGTACTTGATTGTGTGAATTGGTGGTGCACTTCAGTGATTCCCCCCCCCCCTTTCTTCCACTGTAGTGCAACCCTGGAGTTGTATATAAATTGGGGTGCATGGGGGGGAGGTAGCTTGCTCTCCTGTTTAAAAAAAAAAAAAAAAAATATATATATATATATATATATATATATATATATATATATATATAAATATAATCTCTTTTTGATTTTTTCACTTATGCTGGGTTAAATGAAGTATGTTTAGATCAGTTGTGGTATCTCATTTTGTGATGAGATTTTTTGTCTTTAGATCAAGTGACATACCATGAGTGTGCACACGTCCTTGCATTCGTCGTATGTATAAAAAAGTAGTTTTGCTAACTAGCCAATACTTCTCAAAATAGTGATGTTTATTAGTAATGAGCACATTTGTCTGCACAGTGATATGCTAATGAGGGTGCTCACTACTAGTAAGCTTCAACTTTTGAGAAGTGCTGGCTGACGGAGAGCCACTTTGTTCTTTTTTTATCTGGTTTTATGTCAGTGATTTGTGGATTTCTGGTTGACTCACTCACAAACATGTATACATATATTGACATATGTAATGCATGTATGTTTGTAAGGTATATTTCTGTGTGTAGCATGGGTCCCCTTCAGTCGATCGAATGTTTACAAGTTCGAACCACATATGGCAGAGACCATATGTTCGAACTTGTAAAAGTTCGATTAGACTGAATGGAGATCTCCGTACAGAGTGGAAAGGGAAGATTTCCTATTTCCGCAATGTAGTGTGATCTTGGAGTTGGTATATTTAAGGGGGTGTGAGGGGTGCAGGGGGCATATCCCCCCTGCTATAGACGTTTAGTTTTGCGTTTTGTTTTATGTGCTTTTATTTCAGTATTTGAACTTTTACGAGTTCGAACATATGTTCTCGGCCATATGTGGTTCGAACTTGTAAAAGTTCAATCTATTGAAGTAGATCCATGTAGCGTGCATAATGAATAAGGTACACTGCTCCTTTCTCTTCTAATACCTTCTTAACCAGTTAAAGAAATCTTTTACATTTATATAGCATGATTATCATTTTTTTGCTGTGATTCCATGCTGCCTTGCGTCTTAATTTTTATTAACTAGCTGACTAATGCATTCAATATTGTTATGCTTCTTATTTTTATAAGAATTTTTATTTTGACTAGCGCCTCTTGTGAAGGAAGAACCCCGAAGAAAGGGGTGGGTTGCAGTGGCTTTGCTGGCTTCACCACTCCAGGAGGAAGTGGTTTTCATCCTATGATAAGGATATATCCTTGATGATGGGGATGGTGCCATAATCACTGGGCATTTTTCTGTTAACTTTGGCATTTGTGAGGGGATTGGAACTAACTGGCGCAATGTACAGTAGTGTGCAAGATGCGACTAACTCTGCCCAGTTAGGCCACACCAAAAATCCCCAGGCGTACATGACCAGCATATGTAATGCTGCAGGCCGCTCCACTCCACTTTCCCTTCCCAACCCACCACTCCTCTGTTGTGATCCAAGTGTCAGGGGACAGTTAAGGTAAAGTGGTGCAGCCAGGCAGCTGTCAGTAGGGGTGGCCGATAAGGAAGGGTATTTCTGTGTATCATAACTAACAATAAAAGGCTGTGGATATCAAAAATGCTCTTTAGAAGTTCATAGTAAATCTGCAGAATAGATTCTGTGACAGTTGGAGTGAAGTATTAAGAGCTGGAGATGCAAAGTAATTGTCTGTGAAGAAAGAAAATTAATAGTGCTGTTGGTTGCAGAAGCCACAAATCTGAATGTAAAGCACTTCTGAGAGATACTCCATTATCTGTGAACTGCTGATTGCAGCTGTTAATAAGTCCTTCTTTCCTTTTTACTGCAAGCTGTACAGAGTAGTATGATTTTGCTTATTACTGAATGTTACATCTGATGCCAAAGACAGTCCAGTTCCTCCTTCCTCATTGATGGTGTGGTAGAACAGATCGTTTTGTTTTTCTCACCACCAGGTGCACAGGCTGGAGGAAGAGTGTAGTCCTGCATTTACTAGGCGCAGTGCGATTTTTGGGCTTTTTTGCAATGTGTAATTTATTTTGTGCAATGAGCTGAGCTGTAATTTAAATTTTGCATTTTATATTTTAAGAAATCTGTTTAGTTTGTCATGCTTTTATTTTAATAAGTTTTAGATTTAAGCGGTTTGTTTTTCCAGAGTGCCAAGCTGTTTTTGCTTAAGCCTATGATTTCAGTATTTTTAGTACTGAAAACATTGCTGTTCAGGTACATGCATTGTTTGAGGTTTGGGAGGAGGCATTGAGGCAAAGGTGCAACATTCTGGAAGTTGGGGTACAGTTCCAAGAATCTAGTTGTGCGTGGTCTGGAGTGGGAGCTACCGTTGGGAATGTTTGTAGCCAGAATGTGCAGTGCAGAAAAGTCTGGTGGAACACATTCCAAGATGACATATATAAGGAGGGTATTTTATTTGTTTATATGGGCAAAACATTAAAATGGATCCTTTTCTGGCTAGGCCTGTGAGGGTACAGAAACCACAATAAAACAAAGAAAAAAGTGTACATAGTAAGTTTACAAAGAATTATTCAATTAACTTTAATAAAACATACATAGAGCTGCTCAAACGACTGTTGATAAAGATACTAACACAATATGACTAATACTGTTTACAGTCATTTCAGTAGTAAAAGGCTGTGCATAATTTATCAGTATTTTCCTGATGTTAATAATGTGATTGCCAGAATAGCATTCTGCAACCATGTTTTGGCCCATTTGTTTTTGAATAAGCCGTATCACAATGTGAGTGACTGAGAGTAATATTCAGAATAGTGGAACAGCTGTGGGGTTTGAAACCAAGGCATTTTTAAGGAGTGTAAAGAAAGAAAAAAAAACTGTACTGCTACATTTAATTACAACAAAGATTTTGCTTGCATTCCTTGAACTCTTGTTTCATCTTTTGATACGCAAATTATTTCCTCTGGAAAGAATTTGCTAGGCCGTCTGGAAATAAAATGAACTTTTCAACCTAGATATAGTGGGGGCTTCACCCCACACCCCCCAACATGGGGGGGCTGTGCCCCCCCACACCCCCTAACTAAATATATCCACTCCAAGATTGTTCTACATTGGGCAAAGGGCAAATCCCCGATAACGACCAAGCAAATTCTTTCCCGAGGAAAGAATTCGCTTATATGGCCGTTCGCAATTTTGAAACTTCGCTTGGGTGTCTATCATTGAGCATTCGACACCCTAAGCTGTCGAAGAAATAATATAAACCCCTTAGATCAGTGTGGAGAGAGAAGTGAACAGTGGGTGCTGCATTGATTGAGAAGTTGTTAGTGATCACAATGTGGCCATAGTATGTTAAGAATTAGAACTTAGACATATTTTAGGTTTGATATACAAACCTTGTAGGCCATCGTTTAACTGTAAACCACAGAATTCTACGGTGGGTGACTGCCATATGACTTGGTCTGCCCACCCCCACATTTTTACAGCCTTCATATGTTTGCTGCAGGTGTGTGTGTGTGTGTGTGTGTGTGTGTGTGTGTGTGTGTGTGTGTGTGTGTGTGTGTGTGTGGGGTCTCCCATCCCAGCTTGTCATTACAATCTTCTCGGTATAATTTATTTGCTTCTTAACATTATACAAACCCCCATAGCTTTTAGTACCTCATCTATTTCCACTGGAAGGCTAGCATGAAATGCTCTTCCAGTAATGTTTTGTCTCGCGTCTTCCACGAGTGATGTCCATGGGCTGTGAGAAAAGAGGAAAGTTAAATGGTCTATATCATTAATGAATTTTAAAGAAGGTTACCAGCTGTAACATTTGGAATTTCAGCTTAGGATACTGTGACACATCAACAAAGTGTGGTGTTTCTTTAAAATTCTAAATTGAAATGTTATCGTGGACACTTACAGCGATTAAATGGAGGGGTTGAAGTGTTCCACTGGCCAGTAAATAACTGCTGTTTTTATTGTGTTACTCACCTAGGACTTTGTGTGTTTTAGAAGTGTGGTCAATAGTATGAATTGACTAATTGTGAGGCTTCAGCAGGAAGATGAACAAGCTGTGGCATACACTCTGAATAGGCAGTACAAATTATTTGAGAATGACATTGACTCATAGTATGTTGCACAGCTCTGATGTTGAGATGCTTTTTAATTTATAGCGAGAATGGATCAGAGTTTGCAGAATACAGATTGTACCTAGCTGACAGTTCTGTCTCGCTCATTATGCAATTGTTTGGAATCACAGCCTGTTCTTATTAGTCTGGTATCTGGCTGACACAGGTAACATTGGGCTGAAATGTATTTTCTAGAAATTGCTGATCTTTGACGAAAGGCATGATTGTGTGATGCAGAAAATACTTACTTATCTGATGTCTCTGTATAAACAAATTTCCCCAGTGAGGTAACGGTAAGATTCCTGAAACAAGAGTACAGGACAGATTTGTGGCTTTGATTCCTGCTTTGTGCTGTAGTGCCAGAAAGTGGACTATTTGGTGATTGATCAGAGATTTCAGGCAGTATGCACAAACTTGTCTGACTTGGACCTGTTTTTTCAGTGGGCTAAGTTAGTCTTCATTTGGATGTCAAGGATTATTTATCTCTGTAATTATTGAATACATCAGAAGAGCTCCTAACTCATCTGACACCATATGGTGAATTGGCGGTAGTGGTGACGGATGGTGCATGCAACTGGTCGTTCAAGTCACATAATTCTATTATTGCTGGACTTGAATATTGCCTATCCTTCTGTTAGGTTGTAACTGGCAGCAGGAGGTATGATACATACACTGAAGTACAGATATCCATTGTGTTTCCAGGCAGAGCTGTAGCAGCAGGTCAATCTATGCAATCTATGCTGTGGATAATGACTGCAACTGGCACCGCCAAACCAAAGTTGAGGACCCATCATCAGACAAATCTGAGGCAATAAAATGTCATCAAATGGTCTCCTGTCATGTTGGCCATCTTCCAAAAAGTCTTTTTTGTTAAAGTGGCGTGATGAACATCTACTTCTTTGCTATGTTATATGAAGGGAAAGTATTGTTACTTGTGTCGATATCTGTCTGTGAGCATAGTCAAAAGTTATATACATGCATGTCACTCGTCTCTCTCGAACATAGATGACAAGCAGGTGGGGTATTTCGTTTAGATGCTTTAATACATAGAAGCACATCAGGATGGATGGCAGCATCATAAAATATGAATGAACTAGTTAACAGACATAGTTTACATACACACATGCTTGCATCTCCACAGTTTACTACAAAATGGCAGTCAGACTTGCACATGCTCAGTATTTATACACTTGTGCAAGCCCTTGAATAGGTTCTTAAAGGTACATACACATTGATTTACATCCTCTCTCTTAAAATGATTGCCCGTCGTAAAAATAATATTAGAGTTAGACATGCATTACTATATACCTTTGAAATGAAACAGAATGTTCATGTCCAAGTTGCTTCATATCTGTTGCAGGGTTTAGAGATACGACCATATCTCGTAACATAACAGTCTGGACCAAATTTAGCAACAGGGACAGTCTGCGGTGCACAACTCATTTCAAGAACTTATGGATTTGTCACAGTAACAGGAATGTTCTCTGGAATTTCCTCTGGAATTGGAACACTGGACAACCCACTCCGAGATAGTCTTTCTCGCAGGCTATGTGCTATGGTATAGGCTCAGACACCGGTCTAAAATGTTTGATTCATCCTAAAGACTGCTCCTTGTGACTTCACAGTGTATGATCTTGACTCTTGACCAGTATTTTTCATGACACCAATCCGATTATTACCTTTGGAAGTTTGCATCCTTACCACTTCTCCCTCTCGTAATGGATGAGCGGTTTGCTGATCTTATCGTAGTAGGACTTCTGGGTTAAATGCTCCTTTGACAGATTGGTTTTCACCAACCTTTTTTTCTTGACACATGGAACCAACAATTTACTGACTGGTAATGTGGTTCTGGTTTGTCTCAACAGAAGTCTCTGAGCAGGTGAACCAGGATGTTTATCACAAGGAACATTTCTGAAATTCAAGAGATTCAGGAAAACACTTATCTCATTTTGATTTCTCAGGTAACTGTTTTGCACTTTGAACTGCACGTTCTGCTAGACCATTTGACTGCGGCTAATCAGGGCCCCTCTTGACATGAGTAGAGTCCCATTCTTCAGCAAATGTTTTGAAGTGTTGGGTTGTAAACTGCGTGCCATTGTCAGAAATTACTTTGTGCTGACTACTGTGTACATGACGCTTCATCTTAGTAATGACTGTACTGAATGCTAGGTTAGAAAGTAGGTCAATCTCAAACCAATTGGAGTAAGAGTCCACTAGCACCAAATAATGTTGGCCATTTTACTTGAGGTCAGTGGCTACTGTCGACCAAGGTAGTTCCACAATCTGGTTTAGATGAAGTGGTTTCTTCTGTTGATGTGGCTTACTACTGTTACACACTGAACAAGATAAAAGTGCTGTCTCGGTCTTCTGACATAGGCCAACTAGCTCTCTCGCCCTTTTGATAGAATTGACTCCTGGGTGACCACGATGCAAGATAGTAATGTACTCTGGTTACAAGGATTTTGGAACGATCACTTTCAGAACCTTTGTTATGATACCTTTGTCAGCCAAAATCCCATTTCTGTTTGTTTGGAAAATAAGGTTGCACTTCTTGTGGAAAACTTGATTTGCTTGGACTGCCATCATTGATAAAGTGGTTGAGCCTTTGTAAAACTGGATCTGTGCTTGTGTGGTCTGTCAGCTCATCATGACATGTGGAAGAAAAATTTCTCACTTCCATGACTTCCGAATCAAGGTTCTCATTCTCATGCTGTTCTGTTGTGTTTCTGGCTGATCTGGATAAGCTATCAGCAAGATAAAGAAGTTTGCTTTTCTTGTAGACAAGATTGAAATTATACTTTTGCTATCTTGGCGTCATACACTGCAATCTGGCTGGAGCCGAATGCATAGGCTTTCTCAAGATAGTGACTAGAGGTTGGTGGTCTGTTTTGATCAGGATAGCTCCACCATAACTAGTGAGAAGTGAGGATAAACATAATCGTGGAACTTCGAACATGTAAACACAATTGCCGAAAGCTCTTTCTCAGTCTGAGCATACTGTATTTCAGTTTGGGTGAGTTTTCAATGCATAATCAACAGGTTGATCCTATTGTAGAATGACTGCACCAAGACCAAATTTCACAGGAAAGTGTAACTGGTTTGTGAACATCATAGTATCTGAGAGTTGGTGGCCTAGCAGTTCTGTGTTTCAGGATATCAAATGCTCTTTGGTGTTGCTGTAACCAGGACCACGATGCATCTTCATGTGTTAGCTGTCTGAGTGGTGCTAATAGTTGGTTCAAGTCTGGAATGAACTTGCCTAGGTAGTTGACCATGCCAAGAAAACATTGCAGGTATTGAACATTTGTCTGGAGCTAGCATATCCAGAATGGCTGTTTGTTTAGAAGGGTCTGGTCATAAGTCGGTACTAGTAAAAAAAAAAAACTGACCAACACAAGTAACTTCTTGTAGTCTGAATTTGCATTTGTGTGGATTGTGTTTAAGATCACTTGACATGCCCTTTCTAGAACTTTTTTGAGGTTTCTGTCATGCTCTGCTTCATCTTGATCACCTACTAGTATGTCATCTACTGTAATAATGCAGGAATACCCAGAAAAGATTTGCTCCATTGCACGTTGAAAGACTTCACTTGCAGAATTTATCTCAAATGGCATTCTCAAATCTGTACCTGCTAAACAGAGTACTGAAAGTAGTGAGCAGTGAGGATTTTGTGTCAAGCTGAACTTGCAGAAATGAAGTCTTTACATATAAAACAGAAAAAAATAGTGGCATTTGGCATCAAAGCTGTGACTTCTTCGACTGTGCACATTGGGTGATGATGTCTTTTTAGCTCTTTGTTCAAATCTCGTGGCTCAATACATATTCTGATGTCATCTGAACTTTTCTTATGAGTTGCCACCATGGAAGATGCCCATTCAGTTGTTGTTGCAGCTGGACAAATCACACCTTGTTGCACCATTTTATTTAGCTTGGCTTTGACTCTGCCCTGCATGGCTATTAGAACTTTATGTGCTGGCCTGATAACTGGACTGACCGCTGGGTATAACTTCATGGAGTACACAACTGTAAATTTGCCTAGTTTGTCTTCGAAAAGATCAGCATAGGTGGAAAAAATGTGCTGTGCAAAACTAGAGTAGTGTTTTTTTTAAGCTGTCATGGTGGACTTCCTTATTAAATGAAAGCAGTCCCATTTTCAATTTGTCTCTGAGCCCTAATAATGACTGGATGTGCCTCTTGACCACATAAAATAACAATTTGTAGCTTCTTCCAGCAGAGTAACATGAAAGCACTACTGAGCCTTAGATTTGAATTTCTTCACCTCCATAAGCAACAAGCTTTGCACACTTTGACAAATCAAGCCTTTGAACATGACATACTCTGGAAGATGTTTCTGTTGACATAACATTGCACTTGGAGCCTGTGTCAGCTTTGAGCTCTTTTGGGTTTACCATTTATCCAAACAATACAAAATACCCCATTCTTTGCCCTTAAATCTACTGCATTAACTGTTTCATGAAGCACTGACACACTTTCAACATGAAGAGTAGGGTTGCAGCTCTCTAATTGACCAACTCTTTTCTTAAAATGTTCCCTTTTAACAAAAGAATGTGGGCCTTTTGATTTACAAAACCTTTTGAAATTATTCCACTTATTGCATTTGTTGCATTGTTGACCAAAACCTAAACATTTCTCCCTTTTAGATTCATTACTTCCACCACAATTACAACAGTTGACAATGAAACTAGGTTGGGGCCCATGCTTTGAGTTTGCTGACATACTCTTATGCTTCTCTGAGACTGTGCGAACTCTGGAATTTGCCGGAAAGTTCTGGGGTTTATCAGTGAGTGCTGCAGGGGTTACAGTTGCTGCCATGTGCTTGGGCCTATTTCTTTTAACTACATGCTGCATACTATCAACATGAGCTTTTATCACTGTGCCTTCTAGAGCTGTTCTCATTTGTAAGCATATTTGTGTGCTTTTCTGTGAGCTCATGTATCTGAGCTCCGTGCATACATTTACCAAACATTACAATCTACCTTTATACTCCAGATCCAGAGCAGGCTTTGCTACTGCAGTCCTGCAGGGGATCTTAACTACACCATCCTTTTCTTACTGCCTCCTCCCCCAGATTAGCTATGGTATTCTACCCATATGTTATGACTGCAGATGCATCCTTGAAGGACATAGTACAGTTTTGTACCTACCATAAATGTAGATGTCCGATAGGTATGCATCTGCAGTCAGGTTTACCCTCCCTCCTACCCCTCTGTGGTAAATGTTTGGAATTCTATTGCATTTCTCCAAATTTATCCTTCCTAGAGGGCACCTGGTATCTGGGGCAAGAAAAACTGCGGAAAATGGCGTCGGCTGATGCTTTTATACCCCAGACGCTCTGACATCGGGGAAAGTGCGACATCAGCCGAGGCCAGACCCAGACTTTGGAATCTGCCGATCAAGGGCTGCCTGAGGCAGGACAACCCATATGTTATGACTGCAGATGCATACCTATCGGACATCTACATTTATGGTAGGTACAAAACTGTACTTTACTTCTAGTGAAGTTTTACCACTTATTTGTACAAACGTACTAGTAGATTCCTTCTATCTGACAGTTCCACTTCTAGTTTCATTTCTGGGATCCCACAAGCATTTCTTAAGGCTTTTTTACATTTGTTGAAAGTTGTCCACACTTTCATAAACTGCACCATTGTTTGTTTGCCACTTCCTAGTGCTTGTTTTCCATTGTGCCTCGTGCATCCATTCTTCTGCAAATCTGGTCACCTACAAAGAAACGTAACAGTTCCTCAGCACTGTTGGACAGATGTTAAACCCAACAGGGCCTTGCTAGTATAAACTCTCCTTTCTTCTACATGCATCATGTTTCAGCATTGTGTGTGATCTGTTAAGAGTGCTAACTTTATACTTTTGCTGCCAACTTTGGCCACTTGAAATATTGTCCAATATCTGAATTAATCTTGTGTGGTTATTTGTCATATAACTTGCCTAGTCTTAAGTAGTTCACATTCACAGCCTTGCTGTGATTTAGCAATTTAATCACCCAGTTCAAGAACAATTTTTTGCATATTTTAACTAACCCCATGTTTCTTTGCTGCCTATGGACCTCTGTCCACTGGCACATCACTTATTGAATAGATCTTAGATAAGCCTCCAACGTACACGATGGTGATGTTTGAATAGTGTAATACATGAATGCAGAACGATCAGTAGCTATTTTATTTTACTTATTTGTTGACTGGGTAGGCCACTGGACACGAGTTCTTCTTTCAAGAAGGACCTGAGGGCATTGTCTGGTTAAGTGACTGACTTGCACAGAATCAAACAGTTAGCAAGTTGAGACTGGTGGAGTCAAATCCTAGACTAAAAAGAAGCAGCTTGTTAATGGCTCTTATCTTTACTCACTTTCACTAGGGTTGAAGTGTAATCAGTTGCCTTTAAGTCTGGCAAATGAATAAGCTGGTATTAAAGAAAAAAACTTTAAAACTTAAATAATTTTATATTAAGTTGTGCATGTTTACTGTAAACCTGTAATCATTTTCAGTGATTTTAATGTAGCACACATTGCCACTCTCATGTTGAGCAAGTGTATTAGCATTGGGTTTTTCATTTTCCTTGGAGTATAGTCTTAGCGTCTCTTTGTAAAACAGAAACATGTAAATGACTAGAAGCAAAGGACACTCATTAGATTGCTGATTCAAGGTCAGTGGATTTTTCTGATGATAACATCAAGCCATATGGCATGATGATTTATTTATTCTTTTCTTCACCAAGCTGTACAGGGACCTTTTGAGAAGGAGACAGCATTTTATTTACATGGAAACCCACAAGATTGTTAATGTGAAAAATAGCAAGATTAATAACAGGATGGCTGTTTACACCAGTTCCTGTTCATCATGCTTGCATTGCATCTCCCCTGTGTATGTAGCACTGAGTGATGACTGTAGTGTGTGTGTGTTTGAGGTTGTTACTGTCTGTGTTCCTCTGTTTAACCAGCTGTACTGATTTACTTTTAAAATAATTAATTTTGTCAAGTGCACACAGGCATAAAAAGCACAAGAACTGTCCTAGATAGCAGTGCTATATTTAACACAGGTAGCTTCCATTTTCTGAGAGAGTAATCCAGCCAGTTTTTAGTAGCAAGTCTGTAGTTCTGCGTCTGTTCAAATGTGTTTTAGATATTCTGGCATTAACATAACTTCTCAAAGATGTCAAAATTATGTGGAGATGGAACAGCCAGAATAGCATGCACCATAATGCTGTGTAAGCTGGGGCATACTCCATAACTTAGAACGAGGAATGAGTTTTACATGCTTTTAGTGTGCCTCCGTGTGTTTGTTCATATTGTTAATGGTGACAATCCGCTAACAAAGGCACTTTTTAAGTGGTGCAGCATTCATTGCAACTTTTCATGAAGTGCATATTGTTTTATGTTTGGCACATATAGTGCTTCGTGTATAAAACGTTGGTGTCTTAGAGCAGCTGTTAAGAGAGGAGGGAAAGGAACTTGCCAGGTTAAAACTTAAAAACACAATAGTTTGCTCTGTTTATCCTTTCATTCATTTATATTACCTTTTTATCCCGTTTGAGATCTTGGGGAGCCAAACTCTTTGCTGTCAAGCTTTGGGCATAAGGCAGAAAGTTAATCCTAGACTGGATGTCAACACATCAAAGGACACGCACTCCAAATGTTCACTGCATGCACACCTAGAGTCTGTTTAGAACCTTGTCATTCCACATGCTGCTTGTCTTCAGAGTTTGGGAGGGAACCTGAGACCCCAGTGAAAACTCATGAATACAGGAAGAACACGGAAGCTCTACTTCCGCTGTGAATCACACTGGAGAGTATAGAACTGTGGGACAGTAGTGTTAATAGTTGCACCTTTGCACCACCTAGATACATTTTATGCTAGTGCAAGTAGAGCAGCAGTAAAATCCTAACAGTTTACTTTGCTAAGAAATGTCAAGCTGACTGTATTAAATCTTCTTAAATATGTAGCAAGTCTTCTGCCTAAAGATCTGCTTGTAGTTGTAGTGCAAAAGTGATAGTGGAAAGTGGCACACCATTTCATTGTATATTCTGTCAGATTTTAATGCACTTCCTTGGGGGGGGGGTTAAATATACTCCACATGTTGCAAGAATTGTCTGATTTTAGATTAACTGATTGCACTGTTTCCAAAACCTGCTGCTGAAGAAAGGCTTGCTGCCTTTAGGGTGGAAGCTATATTTGCTTAGTTTGATGCCTGATACGTAGTACAAGCTGATTGGCCAGACATTGAGGGAATGTATTTGATCTTCACAGCTGAATTGGATACTTTATACAGATTCTTTGCATCTGCACGGAAGTGAGAATGATGTTGCTGTTATTTCCAGACAGTTTTATGCTCATCCTTTGAACATCTTCAACTGTTATTTAGGGAACTCTGTATGCATTAACTTCTACCAAACTAATGTGATCCTTTTGGGACCACCACTAACTAAATCATTGGTGAAATGTGTACCCATTTCTCTTAACATTGCACGGACTGGGGGAAAAAACCCACTGCACTGGCTGATAAGATTCCCCATTTTTGGTACTTCATTGTCTGACTAGACTTTCCCTAACCGTACTTTTGCATAAATGCAGTAAGTGCCGATGTTGCCTCTCATTTAAGAGTAACCTCAGCCATATCTAAACTGTTATCACCTCCAGTATGATTAACTGACAGCAGAAAATGTCTTTACTTTCCCGCTTATTGAATCTGATTCTTCAGGCTTTCTGGCTCTGATAAAGCCTGTGTACTGTGGCTCTGGGTAGAAGGATGCATTCGCCTCTAGGTTCAGTGTAACCATTGACTTGATATCATTCACTTCTTCTTTGCTGAAGAATTTCTATAACCTGAAAAATAGAGATCCATTCTTTCCTACACAAGATTAACTCTGCACTACAGTATTACTATAGCATAAGTAATCTGATGATGGCACAGCCTCCATACATTATTTAAAATTTGATTTAGCAGGAACTCCTGGTTGGGTGTGGGTGATGCTTGCTTTACCCATGGTTGGCTTAGTTTAGTCATTTTTCCTCTAGATTAATAGAAGCCATCGCTTGTACCAAAGCTGGAACTTGAACTGTTTTTTTGCTGAACAATTGATTGAATAGATTGTCAGTGTTGAAGTGACAACCCAATCCCATGTGCAAAAATGGATTGTGAATAGATGGATGGAGCTGTTCTTCCACTATAGAGTACAAAATATAGTTCTCTGTACTTCTACTTTTAGAAAGGATAGATTGGAAATGGATTTAAATGTAACAGCCCATCTCTGAGAAAGAACAGTAGAATTGTAACGTTAACCCAGAACCTGCACTCTGCTGTACCTCACGGATTTAATGATAGTAAAATGAAGACAGCATATGAAAGTACAGCTTACTGAAGTTGTGTTCAGAAAACACTTTTATTTGTAATAGATGTTGAAGTAATTTTAATCCGTATACATGCCTATCAAAGTTATACTGCGGTGGTGGTGCTGCGGTAGCGTTGTCGCCTTACAGTTAGATGTTGCCCGTTCGATTCTCAGTTAAAGCGTTTTCGGTATGGTGACATGTGAATGGGCGTTCCTTCGTTGAAGGTTGTGCGTTAGGCCCGGCAAGCCACCACGTAAAAATCTACTGCCAATCATTAGCAGACCGGAGTTCTGCTGTGGCGACCCCTAACCGGGAAAAGCCGAAAGACACAAACATGCCTGCCAAAGTTGTTGTCTTTAAACCGTTCATTAAAATAAGTAAATAAATAAAGCACCTTTTGCCCCAGCTCAAGAGTCTGAAAACCAAAAATGGCTCATTGTTAGAGTAAAACTATAGTAACTAATAACGTTATATTTTTAAAAGTGCTCATAACCAGGATATCCCTGTATATCCTTGACGTGTGTTGTGGGAATTTACTAATTTAAAATGTGGATTTTTCTTAGAAACCTAAAACCAACTTTGTGCAAATGCGTAACTGCTCCAGCACCTGATTTAATGGGCGGAGTTGGTTTACAAGTCATTGTTTGACATTTGTGTGATGAAGTCTCTGTTTATCTACAAGTCTGTTCGTTAATCGTGATCTGTTCAGTCCTGCTCTGGAGTTAGTACACTTATTGCCTTAGCAGTTTCTTGTAGTTCTTCCTTGGTTTGATGATGACTAGGCAAGGGAGTGCTGTGATAGCGTGTAGAAATTTACTGTGAACACTTCTGCGCTATTAAGTGTCCATCTTTAAAAATTAACCCTTTGTAAAAGGAAAAAAAACTTTAAAGACCAATGCACATTAGGTTCAAGCAAGGCACCCTTTATTACTTGCAGCAAGGAGACAAAGCATGTAGGTACAAGATTTGTCTGGCTCTTCGATGATTTGTATGTTATTCTTATATAGTTCTCTTCATGTCGCACAGAAAATGTTACTATTCTATTGCTGACGTAGTTGGACAAAGCTTTCTGTATGTTTCACAGAAATTGTTACCAGACTTATTGTTGACATGGTTGGATTATTTGCTGTCTTGCAAAAACCTTTTGAGAAACAACCTGGCCTTTGGCTTATTTTAGCCCACCTTAACATTTCAATTCTTCAATTGTACAGTTCTAATACATGTGTTACATTTTGTCTAGATTCAAGGTACATTTCTAGCTTTAGTACAAGTAATGCTGACTATGGTTTATACTTTCAAGCATCTATTGTTTTCTTTATCAAAGCTTCTAGCAGCTGCATATTTTCTCATGGTATAAGCAGAAATGAAATATCTCTTTAAGTTTCATGACATTAGCATAAATGAAATGTCTCTTATTTTCATGACATTAACAGAAATGAAATGTCTCTTATTCTGTTCACACTGCATGAATCTGCACAGCTGTTAGAAACTTAAATGTATTAACCCTTTTAAACCTCAATGCACTAAGCATGCATATTACTATTACATATTTTTCTAACATTTCCCCCCTTTTAATACTTTTATTCTACTTTCAAGATAAGCATTAACAGTTTTCTTTCTTCCCCTAACCTCTTCCTGCTCAGGATTTGCAGTTGAGAGTCATTTAGTTTAAGCTCATGAAAGCATTTTCAGTTTTTTAGCAATTCAAGTTCAGCGTCTTGGTATAAGGTTTCTGAAACTGAAATGTCTATAAAATTTTTAATCCATCTTTTTATGCAGGGGATGCAGCAGCACACACATACCACCAGTAGGATTATTCCTACACAGATGGCAATCAGAATGTTCATCAGGATGCTGCCCCAACCCCCAAACAATTTCTAGAAAAAGTCCATCAATGGATTTGGTCCTGGTTTGGTCATGGCTGACACCTGCTGAATCACCTCAAGGTAGTTGTCCATCTCATGTTTGTGGTCAGGAATATATGAACAGCACTCCTCCTGGATTAAAGCACACGTACCTCCTCTCCCCGCTAGGGTGAAGTCAAGAGCCATGCGATTTTGAAGCACCACTGTTCTCATGGCAGTCAGTTCATGTCACCAATTCTAGGGCAGAAAAGGTTGCATTGCTCATTATTTCAAGAAGCTTAGACAATTTTCTCAGTTCCCAGATTGATTTTGTTGCTCCAGATGCTGGCAGTACACCTGCCCACGATATAGCAGTATCACTCAAGTCCATGTGTGACGGTCCATTGCCCACAGGATGATGGTTTTTCCAGCATGCATCGATTTGCCCCACTGGATTGACAGGCTTCTTGATTTCTCGAACATTCTGAATTTTCCCTTGAGGTAAAACTGTTGTGTGTCGTATGGCTGGAACCAGGTACCCCAAAAAACAACTGCCGGACCAATTCTCAGGTAGCCATTTATATGCTTTTCTACCACATATAAAGTAACAATCTTCTACTTTAGTAGTAACTTTACTATACCCTGACTCTTCAAGAAACATATTTTTGTAAATTATGGACAGTTGCTTATAAAGGTCAGCATTATGTTTTACTTCACCAATTGTCCTATGCATTAGTTCAACAAATGAATCATAGGTCGTGTTGCAATAGGATCCGACATTATCAGGTTTAGTGTAGCATCTATAGGGAACAGTCACATTGCAATTGCTCCAACCCACCTTGACTGTATCATTCTCATAAAAACACACAGTTCCCTTCTGTCGAACAGACAAGTGCAATGCTACTTTATCTTGTGATGTGACATCTGATGTATCGTGAATTAGGTTTTCCCAGGTCTTGTTGGCTCCTAGGGGAAATGAAGTTAACAGTAACCCCCATATGCTGTTGGTAAAGCTGTGCAAATCCAACAATTCGAAACATTGAAGGTTTCAGCTTACACATATTTGATTGCCTGGTGAGTGTTATAGTTTGGGTGCCACTTTGCACGCTTGTTCAGTTCAATTTGTGTGGCTTAGAAAAGGAATGGCCACAACAAAAAGATTATTGTCACTAATGCAGTCAACAGGATGGTTATGCAATATTTTTGTGGAAATGGTTGTTATGCATTTCTGCTTTCTCCAACTCTTCCAAGTAGGTGTATTTGGATCTTACTGGATTCCATCATTTTTACTTTGGACATGTGCTCTTACTCTCTGCCCTAATAGGACCTTCAGCACCGATGGTTTCTTCACTGGGGTTGAGACGGATCATTCCTGTTAATCTGACCCCCCTTTGTAGCCAGACTTTGTGCTGAGGGCCCCGATGGAGAGGTAAGATTTTTGTCCAACTCAACGTTCTTAACCAGCTTGCAGTGCGTCAGGTGTATCCACTAAGCTCATTCTGCTATCTCGACTGCAGTGGGTGTTGAAAGAAGCACCTGGTAGGGACCTTCCCACCTTGGCGAAGCCCAATTTTTTCGTTTGATAATTTTGATCCACACCCAGTCTCCTGGCGTCACTGCCACTTCTGATGTTTCGGTTTGTTTTCTATCTGAAACAGAATTTGACTACAACAGATGTTTAGAACTACAACTTTTTCATATATTCAGTTAGTGTAAAATCAGCTTCCTGGTCTGATGACATGAGAAGTTTCCACTGGGGTGTATACCAAGTCCCTCCAAATAGTTTTTCAAAAGGAGTCGATCCTTTTGCTGTAGGGACAGTTCTCATGCTCAACAGTGCCAAGGGTAAACAATACAACCAAGTTTTTCCTGTCTCAGCTATTAATTTTCTCAACTTGTTTTTTAGTATATCATTATGCCTTTCAGCTAGCCCTGCAGATTGTAGATGGTATGCACAGTGAGTTTTTGAAGAAATACCAAAATGCTTACTTAGCTGCTGTATGGTTTGATTTACAAAGTGTGTACCATTGTCACTGTAGATTCTTTCCGGAATACCAAACCTAGGAATGATTTCCTTGACAAGTACTTTTGCCACCATAGCTGCATCTGGATTTTTGGTTGGAAAGGCTTCCACCCATCTCGAAAACATATCTACAATGACAAGACAATACTTCTTATTTTCACATTTGTTCAATTCTATGAAATCCATACAAATAGTGTGAAACTGATATGGTGGTGTGGGGAAACTCCCTTGTTTGGGCTTTATCGCCCCCCTGTGCATGATGTTTGTTACAAATCTGACACATCAAACAAAATTTTTTTAGAGTAGTTTGTAAATCTGTATGTTGTGAACACCTGGTTCACCAGCTGTACCATCCCCCCTGTTGAGACATGGCACTGCCCATGGCTTAACAATGCTGCATAGCGAAACAAATTAGAAGGTAGTATCGGTTTTCCCTCTCTAGAGATGTACAGCCCCTTTTCGAGGATTGCTCCTCTTTTTATCCATCGCTGTTTTTCAGCTTGCATAGTGAGTGTCTGCATTGTTTTTAACATATCTAGATCTAAAGTTTGAGGGTTGTAATTTCTCATTTAAAAGAAATACTTCTGTGGCTGTTTGTTTTGCTGCTGTATCAGCTCTCGCATTACCTTTTGAAATTCTATCTTGTTGCTTGGTGTGAGCTGAGCATTTACAAATGGCTACTTTCTGAGGTAACTGAATAGATTCTAAAAGATCTAAAATAAACTGCGCATGATTTATAGGTTTGCCAGTAGATGTTATTTCCCGGCTTTTCCACTGATGCACAAAAACATGTACAGTAGAAAAAGCGTACTGGCTATCAGTAAAAATGTTTACACATTTACCCTTTGCTGAGGTGCATGCCCGTGTCAGGGCAATCAATTCTGCTGCCTGTGCAGATAAATTGTGTGGTAAAGGTTTTGCTTCTATAATCCCAGTATCAGAGACTACTGCATATCCTACTAGGTTCTGTCCTGCAGGACCCCTTTTGCACGAGCCATCCACGTAGTATGTCACCTCGGCATCATCCGTAAGATTTCTAGGTAGTGTCTTTTGCTCAATTACCTGCAGGCAGCAGTGTGGTGTGCCGTCTGCAGGGGTCGGGAGCAGAGTAGAAGGGTTTAAAGTCGTGTATCGTTCAATCGTCATACGAGGTTGGCTCAATAATATAGTCATACAGGAAAGATGCCTAGCAGGGGAAAGATATGCCACCTTTTCTTGTAGTAAAATAATCGCGACTGCATGAGGTACTCTCAAAGTGAGAGGGTGGAACAAGATTACTGAGGCTGAAGCCTGTACTGCCATTGCAGCTGCAACTACTGCTTGTACACAGTGGGGTAAGGACCGTGCCACTGGGTCTAGCTGTGATGAGTGATAAGCAATGGGGTGTTGCTTATCCCCATGCTGTGGCGTTAACACTGATGTCATGTAACCCTGCTTGCAATCTACAGTTTGGAAAAAAACGTTTATGGTAGTTTGGCAATCCCAGAACTAATGAGGATGCTATTAACTGCTTTAGTTTACAGAAGGCAAATTCTGCCTCTGGTGTCCACTGTAACAAATCCTGTGCTACCATAGGCTTCTTATATATAAGGTCAGTTAGAGGTGCAGATTCCAAGGCATAGTTTGGAATCCAGCTCTGGCAAAAATTAGTTGTACCCAGGAAAGACAACATTTCCTTCTTGGTAGTGGGTTTTGGTGCTTGCAAAATTGCTATTTTTCTGTCCTCATCTAACGTTCTACCTTCCTTGGATATTACATATCCTAAGTATTTGACCTGTTTTTTCCAAAGCTGTAGTTTATTTTTATTTACCTTGTGTCCCTCAGCGGCTAAAAATCGTAGAAGTGCTATGGTATCTTCTCTACAATCCTGCTGGGTGGGGGCCGCCAGCAAGATGTCATCAACATAAAGTAAAATCTGACTGCCTCTTGGTGGGGTGAATCCCACCAAGTTGCTTGCCATTTCTTGTGAGAATATCATTGGACTTTCACAATATCCCTGTGGTAGTCGTGTATATGTATATCTTTTCCCCTGAAATGTAAATGCAAACCAGTACTGGCTGTCCGGGTGTATCGGTATTGAAAAGAATGCGTTGCTGATGTCTACCACAGAAAAATATTTTTGTTGAGGTTTTAAATAATTTAACAGAGTGTGTGGGTCTGACACCGTGGGTGCCCTTGGTATTACTGCATCATTTACGGCTTGTAAATCCTGGACCATACGCCATTCTCCATTGGCCTTTTTAATTGGAAATAAGGGTGTGTTACATGGTGAATCGGGAGATTCTACTAGTATCCCTCCTTTAAGTAAGGCGGCTATAATAGGCTTTATCCCTGCCTCTGCATCTTTTCTTAAGGGATACTGTGTTTTTGTGGTCTGAATGCTGACTTTGGCGTGATAGTAACTGGTCCCGCTGTACGAATGAGTCCTACATCTGATTTCCCTGTTGACCAGAGAGTCTTTGGTATGTCTTGTAAGGCATTCTCTTCCTCCTTTAATAGGAGTGTCAATCAGCTGTTCTCGCTAGACTGCAAGTGCACAGCTGGGTTGTACTGAGTTATCCAATTCAACTTCTGTACTTTTATTCCTTGTTCTGACAGTTCTAGTTCTGTCTGTTTTTCCCATCTCGTGACTTTTTCTCCTAGGTCTGCCCACTCTATATTTCTGTTTTTGGTTAAGCTAACCTGTGGTAATCGAACTAGATTTATAAAGTGAAAAGAACTCCTGGGGCAATAAACAGCTGGCTACACTGTTCCCTTCTGTGTCCCAGTACAGGTTACGCAATATCAATCTGTTTGCATGATTCTTAAATAACTCTTGCTCATATTCCTTATCAGGTCCTGGTATGTTGCAATAATACAGGGTACAGTGCAACAGGTGTTTGCTTATCAATGTCAAGGGAGGGGAACTTGCTGATGGCTAGGTTCATTAACTCTTTGGTCACAGTCCCTGGACCAGTCGTAACCAGGTCCTGGCTGTACCAATACAAATTTCACCCTCCGATTGCACTACAAAGGTGTTAATTTGTCACTGTGCTTCCATACCCTGCATGGTTGGGACTACTGCTATACCAGATAGCTGCATGAGGTCTCTGCCCAAGAGGTTTACTGGGCATTTTGCAGAAATGACAATTTTGCTTTTTTGTGTCAATCCTGAAACTGGATAAGTTATTGCAATGTTACCGGAGAGAGGTTCCCGATACAGCTGTCCATTAGCTGCTTTGACCAGTATGTAATCAGGTGACTCTGTGTTTTCTGGCAGTTTGGAGGGGGTGTATCTGGAGGGGTGTATCAGGGTTCGTGATGCCCCTGAGTTGCACAAAAATTTGACCTCCCTCCCTTCTACCAAGAGTGTAACTTCTGATTTTGTGTCTGCTAAATAGAGCTCCAAGCTCAATAAAGCTAGGTCTAATATTTCATTTTCCTCATTGTCACTAACTTCCTGCACATCCTCTACTCCCTCTATCACATTCTCATTTGTCCTTTCTTTGTTAGCCCCTTCTAGTGATTCTTTACTACCATATGGTCAGTCCTCACCCTCCTTGTCTTCCGTTGTTGCCTTCTTGTTTTTCTTGCAATCCCTTGCTAAATGTCCCTTTTTACCACATTTAAAACATTCTCCCCTTTTTTTCCGCCCTTCAAAGTCTTCTGATTGCTGATCAGATTGTTTCGCTGATCAGATTGTTTCCCTGCGCGTGTTTCTTGCCCTTTTTCCCATACTGTACTACAAAAACTTCTGCTCCATCTTCTACAGAAAATACTTGAGCTTTCTTTTTCTTTTTGCTATTAAAATGCCTTTCGGCATGCCTAGCATATTCAAGTAATGATTGTAACCTGCTTGTACGATGGTCTGCCATGTGTTTTGTAATAAAACTACTTATAGGTGTGCTACTGCCTTTTAAAAATGCATTCTTTAACTGCTGTTCATATGGGGAATCTTATGTTTGATCTTCAGGAACCTGCATTCCACAGTGTTTATTAAAACATTCTAACAATCTGGCATAATACCGATCAATTGTTTCACCTTCTTGTTGGATGCTTTGATTAATGCAAGTCCAGTCTGCCCTAGGTTTCCATTTTTCAGAGATGCAGTCTGTAAGACCTTTTACTCTTGTGTCTAATTCTGCCCTGGAGGGGTCTTTGTGCAGCGTCACGGGGATTCCAATTCCCACTAATCATGTACCAATCTGGCCCTACATTTTGTCTAACTACTTATTCTATTTCTTCTCCGTTTAGGTTATAACTCAACCTCATTCCTTGTAAATCTTCTGAGAATTTTCTGAAATTAACCTTTGGATGGGGAATTCCCCTAGTGGCTTTCCAGATATCTTCCGGAGTCCAAGGTCTGTACTCTAAGATAGTTGGGTCCTGATTGTCTTGACCTGCCTGAGGATTGGGTACTTCTATAAGCGGGCATATTTCTTCTTCTTCACTTATAGATCTTGAATTCTTAGCTATTTGCCATAACTCTATACCTTCTTCTGAATTACCTGCCTTTGTTCGGGACCTGGTCCCGATGGGATCTCTAATTTTAGTCAGCTTTAGTTTCACAATATCTCTGTCTTCAGTGACCGCAGGATATAGTGGGGGTGGACTAATCTGTTCACTTGTTTCGTATTCTGGTAAGGGAGGCAGAGGTGCTGAGGCTATTACTAAGTTATTATCCTCCCTATCTAAAAACATTGCTTTTGAATCTTTGTTTTTTTGTTCCCTACGGTTTACTTCCTCCAGCCACCTGTGTGCCTGAAGAATTCTTAATCGATGTTGCTTTTTTACCCGACCCATTGAATCATTTTTGAGCTGTTTAATAAGTTTGATAAGCGAGGATTTTTCTAATTTTCTGTCAAATTCGTATTCATTAACCCATTTTGACTAATATATAATATTGTCAGCGCGCTGCGACTGCATATATTTTGCATCTTCCGTTATCGGCGGGTTTTGGAGTCTTTTTGTGCAATTATTACCTATTTTGTTTTACCCTTTGATCGTTACGTAACTTCTCTTAATTTTTAACTTGGTACCACGGATTTTGTTATAGTCTCTTCAGAATGACTGCCTACTTATTCTGTTTCTCCTGATTTATGACAAGACCGTAATCTTTTTTGTCCCTGACTTGCAAAAATACAATCTGACAAAAACAAGACGCATCTAGTCCCTGATCTAAAACGGAAAACAGAAAAAAGTAGATTCACCTTACCTGAGCCTACGTGATTGATCACCGATTCACGGAGACCCGTCCTTCAGTCACAGATCAGAAAGTGGCTGGCCTCTTTTGAACGGCAATTCAGTCGGAGGGCTTTACTTATAAGAAGAACCGATTTGGTTTCTTCCTCGTACGGTTTCAACCACCGAGGTGAAGAGAGGGTTCCGGTCCGAAGGACCAATCTGTAAAAGGAAAAAACTTCAAAGACCGATGCACGTTTGGTTCAAGCAAGGCGCCCTTTATTACTTGCAGCAAGGAGACAAAGCATGTAGGTACAACATTTGTCTGGCTTTTCGATGATCAGTATGTTGTTCTTATATAGTTATCTTCGTGTCGCACAGAAAATGTTACTATTCTATTGCTGACGTAGTTGGACACAGCTTTCTGTATGTTTCACAGAAATTGTTAGCATACTTATTGCTGACCTGGTTGGATTATTTGCTGTCTTGCAAAAACAGTTTGTGAGAAACAACCTGGCCTTGGGCTTATTTTAGCTCACCTTAACATTTCAATTCTTCAGTTGTACAGTTCTAATACATGTGTTACATTTTGTCTAGATTCAAGGTACATTTCTAGCTTTAGTACAAGTAATGCTGACTATGGTTTATACTTTCATGCATCTATTGTTTTTTTTATCAAAGCTTCTAGCAGCTGCATATTTTCTCATGGTATAAGCAGAAATTAAATATCTCTTTAAGTTTCATGACATTAGCAGAAATGAAATGTCTCTTGTTATTTTCATGACATTAACAGAAATGAAAGGTCTCTTGTTAAGTTTCTAATAGCTGTGCAGATTCATGCAGTGTGAACAGAATAAATGCATTAACCCTTTTAAACCTTGATGCGCTAAGCATGCATATTACTATTATATATTTTTCTAACACCCTTGTACTACAAGATCAGATGGATCTCCCTGCTTGGGTAATGTTCTCTTTACAAATGGCACATTGAGTGCTGTATCCAGTCAGCATGCTTAGTTTGTATAATAATGTGCACCGTATCTATGACTCTGTTTACATGTCTGTGTCAGAGAACATCTGTGCTCATAAGTTGAAAAACATAATATACCCTTCATTATATACTGGCCTTCTGTGAAATACTAACCCACCTGCACCTTTCTAAGTGGTTGGTGTTAATTTTTAATGTGTGCCAAACTCAAAAATAGGATTATGGATGTTACCGTGACTGATGTGATTTTGTTTTTATACATTGCCTCCCCGTAATTTGACAGTGCCTGGACACCTTAATTTCAGGTGAGTTTATCTCTGCATTAACTTGTGTTGCCAGCACAGCGCCCAACCTTCCACGGAAGGCGCACACACACCTAGGGCCCAATTTAGTGGCCAGTCCACCTACAACATGTCTTTGGGATGTGGGAGGAAACCCACACCTCCACAGGGGAGGACATGCACACTCCGCACAGAAGGCACCCCAGCCGAGGATCGAACTGGAGAACCTCTTGCTGTGAGGTGAGAATGCTAACCACTGTGTGTGCCTTCCGTGGAAGGTTGGGTGCCGGGCTAGCAACTCGACACTGTAAAACTCTACTGCCAATCATGAGCGGACAGGTGATCTGCTGTGGCAATCCCTAACTGAAAATCCAGAAAAAGAAGGTATTGCTGTGAATCTTTGGTTTCTTAGACTATTTGTGAAGATAGTGTCACTGAGTACTTCTTTTAATTGAACTCACTGATTTTTTTTTGTTGACTCTAAGCTGCTAAAATGCCTTAGTGCATTTAAAACTCCTTCCAGAGCTTGTTTCAAATTCCTTGTAAAATACATGTCTATCCCCCGTAGTATATTGTTAAAGTGGGTTGTCTCTCGTTTCCATGGCTGATTTGCTTAGTCATCCATTGCTAACAGTTCACATGTCAAGACCTGGCCTCGCCTAGCAGGCTGTCGTTACATTTCTAGTATTCAGCCAACCTCTAACTATATATGCCAAAGAGGAGGAAGTCCGTCCTATTTTTATGTGCGTCTGTAGCACCTTCTGGGGAAAAAATGTGCATTCATCAGAGGCGATTGGAATACTAAAGTTGATGGTTACAGTACAACTGGGTTAATGGGCAAATTTGGCCCTGGAATATGAAATTAAGCAGACCATAGACTAGAATAATTTTGCCAAGATAACTAATTGGGTCACAGCAGGCACTGTTTTTCAACCGTCTTAAGAGAGAGATTTACATATGGATATCACCAAATTACTAAAACCAAAGTAAACTTAACTGTATGCTTTGCAGACAAAGATGGAAGAGCTCTATATAGTCAGGAAGAACAAGATCTGGAGCGGGCTGTGGCTCAGGACATCTGATTCTAAACTTTGCAATCTGATTTTATCAGCTGTAAACAACCAAACACTCCAAAACTCCGCTGTGTAGTAGCAATAAAGGCTGTCCTCCGCTTTTGTATATACAAAATAGTGACACTAAACAAATAGTGAAACCACTTTAATGCTCGAAAGAATATACGTGAAATTGTCACAAACAGATTATCTGTTTGTGATAATTTCATGTGTATTCTTTCAAGCATTAAAGTGGTTTCACTATTTGTTTAGTGTCGCTCTATTTTGTATATACAAAAGCGGAGGACAGCCTTTATTGCTACTACACAGCGGATTTTTGGAGTGTATAATCTGATTTATATATATAAAAAAAAAAAAAAAAAAGCTTCTAGGCCAACTAGATCACAGCTGAACAGTATTCCAAATGAATGTATGGTTGAGATGAAGAACAAATTTAAGGGTGTAGACCTGGTGCATAAAGTATCATATGTGGGCAGAAGTTTGTTATCTTGCCTATGAGGTTGCAGCATAAATATTCTATTAGGTTCATAGGTTGGTACTAGGCTATCGGCCCTAGGGCCTATGCAAGCCTAGCCATAACAATTCCCTGGATATTTCTTCCCACAATATTTAAATCTCTGGACCCCTGTCTAGCAGGGCGACTGACATGATCCCTGGGGTGAATTTCCTATCTCCCATCCAATTATCAAGGTTCCTTTTGAAGAGGGCCAATGAGGCGCTCTGCTTGACATGTATGGGCAGTCTATTCCAGAGTATGGGGAGTCTCTGGGTCAGGAACCTATCCCTCCAGCATGTTTTGTTCATTGTGATGACAAGGTTTAGATCCCTGAAGCGTGTGGCTCTGAGGGATTGGGATTTCTTTAAGTGGAGTATGTCCAACAGCTCAGGGTTTGACATGGCCTTGTATGTTAAGCAGAGATCGCCTCCGAGTAGACGATATGCCACAGAGTATAGCTGGAGTTTTAGTTAGACGGTCAGCATATGGCATCTGCTTTAGGCCTGTGATTCTTTTAGTGAGGTATTTCTGTGGTCTTTCCAGCTGTTGCAGATGTCTTGTGAGGTACATACCAAATGGGCCATTATACTCTGTAATGGGTCTAATGAGGGATGAGTACAATGGGACAAAGGGCTGAGATGGGTGATAGGATGCATAGTATGGGACAGATAAAGAAATAACATTAGAGCAGAAGCCCATGTAGCTCCAGTTGCAGAGAAGGTCAAAGACAGCAGATTAAGGTGGTTCAGGCACATGTACAGAAAATGGGATTTAATCTAGTGAAGATTTAGGATAGACTGGAAGAACGAAAGAGGAAATGAGGGTGTCCAGCAAGGAGGTGGATGGATTGTGTGAGAGAAGACCTTCAACAGCCATGCATGAATTTCGAAGTAGGTAGGACTAGCAGTGAATTGCGAGAGATCCATGGAGACAGTTTACCTGACACTTCCACCCCATATAGAAAATGAAGAAAAAAAAGGGGGGGGGTTGATAAAAAATAATTATATGAGAAGGACTGTAATATCAGGTATACATATGGTGGTGAGTTCTCTGATTTTAGAGACCTACATCCAGGAAAGTTGTGCTAATGATAAGGCTGCAGGAAGTAATGGAATTCCAGCTGAATTATTTAAAATCCTGCAAAGTGATAAGTATTGCTATCAATTTGACAACAAATTTAGGAAATCACAGCAACGGCCATTGGATTGGAAAAGGTCAGTTTCTATTCCAGTCTCCAAATACTACAAGATGATGCTCAAAACCATGAAAGTTAGACTTCTTTAGTATATGGACCAAAAACTGCAAGATGTACAAGCTGGAGTTGTAAGAGGCAGATGCACCAGAATTCAAATTTCCAACATCTGGATAGTAGAGAGGAAAGAGAGTTGAAACACAATATTTACTTCTGCTTTGACTGCTGTAAAGCTTTTTACCGTGCAAGTCATGCAAAATACTATCAAGTTCTTGGGGAAGTGGGAATACTAGATCACATTATTTGCCTCCTGAGAACTCTGTATGCAGAACAAGAAGCAACAATTTGAACCAAATATTGGATAACTGTTCGAAATTGCAACAAGAGTTCAGCAAAACTTGTATATTGTCACCCTACTTATTTTATATAATTAATGTATCCTACAAAATGCAAGTTTGGACAAATTGGATACTGGAATCAAAATTGACAGGAGAAATCTTTTAACAACCACAGATATGCAGATACCATTCTGATGTCTGAAAATGGGGAAGAGTTGAGGAGCTCGAAGATGAAATACATGCATAAATATATATATTTTCACTTTTAAATTTGTAATAGATGGGTAATAAGTGGAGGAATTGGCCAGTTTAATTATATTGGGCTTAAAGATTTCTGCAGATGGTGATGGCATCCAAGAAATTTAATACATTTGCTTCTTGGAAGGAAAATTTATTGTAGTATTTAAAAAGAGCAAAGACATCACTTTGTCGACAAAGTTGTGTGCAGTAAAAGCTAGGGTTAGTTTCAGTAATAAATATATGGCTGTGAAATTTGGATGTTTAGTAAGGTTGGGTGCTAGAGGATCAGTGCTTTTTAAACTATGGTGTTTGAGAAAACTTTGAAAATTCCATGGACTGGAAGATCATCAAATCCAATATTCATAATTTTGATCACTGCTGCAGTAGCCTTAGCTATATGGTTTATAACCTGCCAAGGATACAACATCCAGCCAGCTTTCAAAGCTGCAGGACACCTTCCATGCATCCAAACTCTTAGGCAGCATTTTCACATACTTGAAATGTTGGGCTGTATTTTAACAAAAAAGCTTAAACTGTTTGTAAAGCATGGCACAGATGAGTATGTTTCTCTGTGACATCACCTTACGGATAACATGAGGTGCATTCATAGACTTTAATAGATGCACCACTGCACATATACAGGAAAATGACCAGTAGTCTGTTGACTCAGCTTATGTTTAACCCCAGTGGCATTAGCATGTGTAAAAGCTTACTGTTTATACTCAGTGGCATAAGCATATTGAAAATGTGTTTTTAGTGTTTGTAATTACAAAAAAGGGCAAAAATGTTTGCTGGCGGGGTGTGCACCACACATTGCATGGTGCAGTCATAATTTATCATTAGCAGATCACTTTAAGGAAGTAAACTCTGACTTTTCACTGAAAGATTTAATACTAAAACTGAAACTCGTATACTTTGGCCACATAATGCAAAGTCAAGGAGGCTTCTCCACAGTATTGCTGGGAAGGATTAAATGCAAAAGAATGGGCAGCCTAGGCGGCGATGTATAGATCACTGAAGTAACAAGTGAATTTTCAACAATTTAAAGAAGCAGTTGATGATGGGCAGGTCTGGTGTGTTGAAGTTCTTGGGATCAAGAAGAGTCTGACTTGAACAGATGATTAAGCAACATCCAGTCATTTGAACTCTGATATATCCTACAGACTGAGACCACTTCTACACAAATAACAGTTCATGGCAGGATATTGACCGTTTCTGATGGGAAAGGGGTAAATTAAGAGGTAGTCTGTGTTTTCCCGGTGTTTAGTTAAGTAGGACTGTTGGATGAGACAAAGGACAGAAGGATGGAGTTGTCCTTTTATAAGGTAAATGGGCTAGGCCAAAAGTCCTTTTTCAGTTAGAATGTGGACTGTAACAGAATTAATGTGCAGTTACAGCATATTAAATGAACAGGAGGCATGTAAGGCAAAGCACAACAGTGATGCCAGAATGAAAATAGTGTCCTACCTCTCAACCTGGAAACATCAAAAATCTGGACAGAGGCCCATGGAAAAATGGGTACAAATCTGTATGCTGATTAACATAACATTTGCATACATAATTATATAACCCCACCCACTCCAGTGGATTTGTGGGATATAAACTTTCAACCGTAAACTGAAGAACAGACGCCCAAAATATGGTCCCCTGACCCTGTAGTAAATGGTAACATTTTTTTTTTAAATGTGCAGCAATGATGTTCACTGGGAAGGGAGAAGATGATGAACCTTAGTATTTTGTTTTTGGTGACTTCCAGTATGTGGGTTTTGTGGTAAAAGTAGGGCATGTACTGGTAGGCAATATTCTAATCTTAGCAAAAGAGTATTGTAATTTACTAGGACCTCCAAAAGTCATTCTCCATGGCCTACCAATCAGTGGCTTAGCCAGAGTTTTTGCTGCCCAGGTCTGCCTTTGAGTTTGCCGCCCTTCTCCCCTCACAAAATCATGGTCAAATGGGTCCCCCAATACACATCCCCCCTCCCGCAGCCATTCCAGTGTCCCATTACTTGGCTATTTTGCCTCATTTACCATAAATACTGTAATGTGCATACTGCTTTACTTCTACAATGGGTATTTGGATTTCATTTAAAACTTTTATTTTACATTTTGTAGCACAAACACTAATAGACATCTGCTAAACAAAGCAATACAGTTTCACAATGAAAATAGTCTTGGCATTAAAATTTCTCTGCTCTTAACTCTCATTCATTGAAAAAGCATTGAAACCCACATTCAAATAAAATGCATCTGGCCAGTGGCGGATAAAGATTACATTTGGGCTGTTTTCAAATCATAGGCTGCTCGCACACACAACATACATGGGTTCTTTGATGCACCTTCCTGATTGTATTAAATTATATTCCTTGTATAATACAGCACAATTGCTAGAGCAAGTTTTAAATTTATTGTTTTAAACATTTTTCCATTAAGCAGTGAAACAAAATGCATGAACCAATAATGACAAAACTGCCCAATTCAGAACATTTCCATCATAAGAGTCTACTCAAAATCTACAATCCACCAGTATCAGTAAATATGCACAGTCTCTGCAGAAGTAAAAGTTGTTTGAGTACAAAAGAGGGAAGCAAAGATGATCTGGAATGGAAACTGTACATTCAACAGCTCTAATACATTGACAAGTAATGGCAAACTGCACTCCATCATTTAGGTTTATAATGTCACTGTCGGAGACAGCAGGATATATAGTGTAGTATGTGTGCGCATGTGCACACTGGTAACTTAGATGCTATAACAGCAATCCGTAATTAACCAAAAGGTTTCTACAGCTATACATTTGCATTCAGCTGCAGAAAAGCAGTATACCTATTATCTGTTCAGAATTTTGCCTTATATTTTGCTCTATCCCTCATACAATTTGTGGTTTTCTGATGCACCATTGAGGGTTGAAGTCCTGAAACAATGGCAGACCTCTGACTTTCTCTATTCATAACCTTTGGAAAATGCATACAAACTCAAAATGCAACCTTCTAAGTTTATATTAGCAATATTCCACATCTGTCCCTATTTTTGGGCTTTTAACCCCCAATAATTTTGGTCTTTGTCCAGATTTCCGAGCTAAGAGGTTGACCGGTATGATATCCTACAGAAGCTTACACAATTACAACTGTTAACTTTCTGCACTTCTACAATTCTCCAAATCTCTTAGATTATCCCATTTAAAGAAGACCACTTAAGTTGCTATAGAGTATTTAGTGGTGCTGCGGTAGCATTGTCGCCTCAGAGTTAGACGTTGCCCGTTCGATTCTCAGAGCGTCTTCTGTGTGTCGACATGCTTGAATGGGCGTTCCTTCGTTGAAGGTTGTGCGTTGGGCCCGGCAAGCCAGCACGTGAAAATCTACTGCCAGTCATTAGTGGACTGGAGTTCCGCTGCGGCGACCCCTAACCGGTAAAAGCCAAAAGACACAAATTGCTGTACGGTGGCATACAACACTCATGACATATGCCACCACACAAATGGCAAAAATACAACCAGAAATAATCAAGTTTATTAAGGTGTTTTATCACAAAAGACTGTTTACTGAAGGTAAAATCAATGTAAGTAACCTGCAAACAAGAAAAAAATTAAATAATTAGAGGGATTCAATAGATTATCATAGCTTCCAACATAAAATACAAGAGTAGCTTAAAGATATCCATAATTTATTAAAATCAGATCTGTGGTGGATCCCTCTCAAGCATACATGATTAGGAAGAATTTTCCTCATTTTAATTATTAAAAGTTCACTTTCCTTGCAGTTCCACACTGAAAGGGCATGTTCCACATTCAGGGTTTTTTTTATAAGCCCTTATGCTAATGCACCGTAAATAATGCTGAACACATTTTAGCCATCAAGTGAAATTGTTAATAAGCTGTTATTAGTATTACACATTTTACCAATTTGTTCCACATTACTACAGATAGTGTTTTAGGTTAGATTAAGAGCATAGCTGTCCACATGGCTTTACTCCTTGTCTAAAGAAATGTAGTTAGAAAGCAAAGATCTGATGCAGCATAGCATAAAGATCTGATACAGCAGTAGCACCCATATACTGCAGACTGTGGTCAAAATAAATTTAATAGTTAACATGTCTTGACCAATTTCAGAGCAGACACTGAACCTTGGATTTGGTCAATTCCCACAAGGAATCCATTCATTACAAAAAAATTTACTGCTCAAAAGAACTTCAGAAAGCTATAACTGATTGGCATAAAGTCTGTTACCTGTTCAGTTACAAACATACATTTTATACAACTGCAGAGCGCACACTCGCAGTTTGAAAAAGAAAGTGGTGTAGACATTATTATTTCTGTACTACAAATTACAGTTTGCCAATTGCTATGAAATCTAAGTCCGAGATTGTCCATGGTCCCTAACACATGAAGCTAAGATGCTAACCATATTTACCTTTAGGACAGCTTACAACAGCCACAGAGCTTTGTTGCAAGTCCACATGATAAGCTCTGCAGGCTCCTCCTCACTTAATTGTCTTGCTCTGATAACCGCCTGCTAGGTAAAAGGTTGTGGGGGAGAACCCTGATTTATATAATGTGGAAATGGTTAAAACAGTGGTGTATAACTTCCCTGGAAAAAAATCTCAAAGGAAAAATAAGAGTATGTAAAGAATCACCAAAGTACTGACAATTTTGTATTAAAACTGCTTGTCAATGTCTTTGATTTTGCCTTCGGAAAAGAAGTCAAGTAAAAAACAGTTACACCAGTAGCAGTATTAAATATTTTCCCCATCGCCTAGCCATCCACTGCCATTATTGGTATTCTTAAGGATACCACTGCCAATAACACAGTATCCAACACAAGTTTTCAAATCAAAGTTAAGACTCTTAGAAAGTGGACACCTTACATTCCAGTCTGCAAGCTAGCCATAAGATAGAAAATACTTCACAACTAATTATTACTAGTAAACAAGGATCGCAAATGCATTTGTTTTGAATTATTCTAACCTCACCTTGTGTTTTTGTTTCAATTTCTTCTTCTACCCAACCAATAGATCTCTGACTGAAAACTTCACTGTAAAATCCAATAATGGGACCATCATCTCCCCAGACACCTATACAAAGCTATTAGGAGTAAACATTGACAATAAACTCAGATTTGATATACATATCAACCAAGCCATTAAGTCAGTCAACAAGAAACTTGGGACCCTATATAGAATTAAAGCCTTCCTTACCCCGAATGCCAGGGCAGTCACAGCCCGTTCACACCTTCTCTCTACCCTACTATATGCCTCTCCTGTCCTCACTCACCTTAACAAATCTCATCTGGCCAAGCTCTCATCCTGCTATATAATCACATTGCCAGGTTCGTTACAGGCCTACCCTACAGAACACACCACTGTACTAACCTGAAAAAGCTTGGATGGATAGAATTCCCACACCTTCTTCACCAGTCCCAACTCATAGAGGCCTTCAAAATCCTTAAACAACCTGAGAATACCCCAGCACTAAAAAACTTAATGACTCCCTACGCCAATCTAAGCTGCCTTCGCTCAGCAAACAGACTCTTTGTCCAAACAACTAAATCTGTCAACCTAGGTGGTGACGCGCTATTTGCCAACACCACTGGTAAAATATTGGACTCTCTCCCAAATAACATCACGCTTGCAACTTCTCTAAGTCAATTCAAAAATAGTCTAAAACTCCACTTCAAGTCACACTGGCTATGTCCTTGCTCAAACCCAGACTAGCTCTGTGCCATTAACTAAAACATAAACAACTAGCTAAGATGATAAGTACTTTGTATACTGTGATAAAGAAATATGTATCCTGTCTAACTCTATGTCATTATACTGCCTACCGTCCTTGCTAATATGTTAATAATGTTACATTTGTAGTAATCTCAGAAATAGTAATGGCAGTCTTGTACTTGTATGTAAATAGCCTATGTTTTTGTTAAGTTCTTTCAGCTCATTTACTGTACCTAATTATCAATGTAACTCTGTTGGAGCTTTTCTCCCCGGGCCTCCACTGAAAAAGGACATGTATCCAGTCGGACCATCCCGGTTAACAAATGTAAAATAAATAAAAAATAAATAAAAATAAATTTATCAGCATTTCTCTTCCTCTTAAATTGTAAATAGCACCCAAACCACCCATCATCTGCACCAATAACACACAGCGTCCAACACAACAAGTTTTCAAAGTTAAGACTGCTAGAAAGCAGGCACCTTGCATTTCAGTCAGCAAGCTAGCCGTACAGCAGAAAACACTTCATGAATAACTGCTACCAGGCAGTAAACCAGGATCGCAAATGCATTTCTTATGAATTATTCTAATCTCACTTTGTATTTTGTTCTAATTTATCAGCATTTCTCTAACTATTAAGTTGTAAATAGCACCCAACGCAAACCACCCAGTAACTGCCACGCCTTCTTTGGTTGGCAGGTGCCTCAAGTTGTGGGCAGGCTGCAGACGTAAACAACTGTTTAAACTTTTCCCAGACCCAGTCTCAAACGGGCAGTTAAGCGCACTGCCTCATGATGCTGATGTCATGGTAAATGCCTTTGCACATTGCCAGCATATCCTGCAACATCATCAATGTGTGATGACGACAGGGGCAATGAAATATTGTTGATAAAAAAAATCGTGATTTTAAAGGGGCCACTTGGAAATTCTTGGCATTATTTTGCTCTCAAAACTGGTAAATACCGAGGAATTCGGTACAGTTGAGAGGTATGAATAGTGTTCATATGTTTAATAAAGTACTAGATGTGCATTCTACATGTGCTGTAGAGGAAAAAGTAACAAGCTCATTTGACCATTTACTCAGTGCTTAACATTATGCAAACAGGGAAGGCAAGGCTGACAGCTTTTATATATTAAAAACAAAAAAAAAAAAAAACTTTAGTCCCAAAATTTCCAACATGACTACGCATGAACATCATACTAGCTGACAGAAATTTCTCATGCAAGCCTGACACATAAAACATTAAGAACAAACAGATGTATTTTGTAGTTAACTCCAATCAGGTCGGTTACTGTATGTCCCTATTTGCGCAGAGTTTGGCAGTGAGCATCAGTACACAATGTTAATTTGCAAGTCCAGGTTGAATTCCTGAAATTTGAACCATACATGTGCTAATAATTTGCCATTATCCACACACACCAGCTTCTCGGTGATGCGCTTTGTGAAAAAGTGTTTAGCCTGTCTAACTCTGGTTACTGGGCTGTTATCCTCCATTACATGAAAATGCATTCATAAACACAGGAGAAGGGCAGTAACAGGAGTGCTTGACTGAACACACACTTTCTGAGATTCATATGTGCCCTGCAGAAATGCAATTGCAAATGATATATCCGTAAAATCAGGCCATTGTCAAACAGACTCTAAAATTATGTAGACAAACTGCATTGTTACATTTGGTATGGATTTATAGCAGGGCTGGGCAGTTAATTTTCCCAAAGGGCCACATGAGAAACTGGGGCTGTTTTTGGAGGGCTGGACCAATGACACACCCCTTGCACCTCCCATAACCCGCCCATTTACTCCCACCCTTCTTTTTCCGTTCTGTCAGCAGTCTCCTCCCCAGCCATTCCATTGTTCCATTACTTTGCTGTTTCTCTCCAGTTACCATAAACACTGTTCAAAGCTGTCAGTGTACATGCTGTTTTCTTATTTACTTGTACAGTGATTACAGATATTGAAATAAAATAGCACAAACACGGATAGCCATTTGGTAAACAAACAATACAGTCTTGCAATGAAAACAGACTTGGCATGAGCAGTAAACTTCTCTGCCCTTGAAACTCACATTCATTGAAATGGCATCAAAACCCACATTCAAAGAAAATGCATCTGGCCAGTGGAGGATTGTTTACCTTTTGGCCGTTTTCAAGCCATAGGCTCCTTGCACACATTTTTAGGGTCATGCATACATGTATGTATTCTTTCATTCACCTTCCTGATTGTATTAAATTATATTCCAGTACCACTTATTAGGATGTCTTTTAAATTTGTAGTTTTAAACATTCTTCCAGTAAGCAATGAAAAAATGTGTGACCTAATAATGAGAAAAGTACCTGTTTCAGAAATTTTCAACCATAAAAGGCCACTCTGACATCTTTCATTACAATCACCAAAATCAGTTTAAGAAGCACAATCTCTGCAGAAGTAAGCCATCCAAATAATTCCACATTAAAGAGATCTGTAACTAATGAAGAGGTTGATATTGGCAAACAATTTTACATTTCATTGTTTCATCTACAAATTCAGTGCCTGCTGCCCTTGAATTAATTGCCTATGTAACATTAAAACATTGATAAGGTGGTAGTATTTCAAAAGGGAATGACTAAGAGCTAAATTCATAGTTAGTAGGTATCTCATACAAAGGAGGACACACTCAGGAGTGCAAAACCCCTATTCCCCTTAAAATGTACCAAATAATCGGCAATTGAAAGGGCACTGCAATACCAGCACTCCATCTATTTTACATGGTGTGCGAGTAGAATCCATAGCCTTCTACACCAAAGGCAATTATGGTACTAACACTGCTTTCAAACAGCACAAACAGTGATTGCCATTTGCTAAACAAAACAATTGCACATTGAAAACAGACTTAGCATGAGCAACAGTAAACTTCTTTTCCCTTGAAACTCACAGTTCTATGAAAATGTACTGAAACTTGTAATTCCCTGAAAATGTACTGAAACTTGTAATTCCCTGAAAATGTACTGAAACTCAAACTCACAATTCCTTCGGCATTCTGGTAGTTGGTGTAGACTAGAGGATTCAGGCTTTTGTGTCCACTGAAACTCACATTTCCTTAAGCAGTCTGGTTAGGTTCATGTCTCCTGAAATCAAATTACAGGGTGAAGCCTGATCTAGTTAATTGACTAAGCTGACTGCCCCCCCCCCCCCCCCCAAGCTAGGGCATTACTTACCATATCTCTTAACCTTTTAGCACAAGAAGTCTAGACAAAGCCTAAAATAATGGGAGAGCAAAGACCCAAAAATAGGGATAGATTTTAAATGTTTCTCTGACTTAGAAGTTTGCTAGAATAACAGGATTTGTGTTGGCATGCATTTTCTGAAGGATATGAAGTCTGAAACTCACATGTAATTAGTAACTTCAATCCTCTGCGAATTGCCAGAAAACCGCAAATTATTATGAGGAACTGGCCAAAAATATGAGACAAAAATCTGGCCAGTTGTGAGGTACACATACCTCTCAACCTCTTAGTGCAAGAAATCTGGACAAAGCCTAAAATAATGGGGATACAGTGGCCCAAAAATAGGGATATATTTTACACACTGTGTTGCTTTTTTTAACTTGGAAAGTTGCTAGAAGAACAGGTTTGTTTTGGCATGAATTTTCTGAAGGCTGTGAAGTCTGAAACTTATATATGTCATTTGTAAGTGACTTCAGTCCTTCATGACTTGCCAGAAAACCACACATTTTAAGAGAAATAGACCAAAACTAGAAAGCTAAATCTGGACAGTTGAGAGGTATGTTAAAAACGCACGCGTGCGCACACACACACACACACACACACCTTCCTTTTCTGTACTTTCACACAGCAACACATACACACAGCAGCACATACTTTCTCTGTCATACAAAAAGAATGGCTAGTTTAAATTTTACACACCTCTCTCTCTCTCTCTCATACAACAACACACTTTATCTCTGCTACAAACAGAATGGCTAGCTTAAATTACCAACACACACACTTTCTCTCCAGTTTAAATTGCTTACACACTTTCTCTCTTGTATAGTATGGAATCGCTAGTTTAAATTACACACACACTCGCACTCTCTCGCGCACTCACATGAACAGAAAGACTAGTTTAAATTATATACATACACACACACTCACACACGTACACTCTTACCTTTTCTCTTATGGAACGGCTTAGTTTAAATTCTGCACACAAGTGTAGAATGTGTTTACTTCAGTGGTGGTGTGCGTGTGGCACACACATGGTTATCCTTAAAGGAGAAGACACTACCACAGCAGCATAAGAAGTTTTTTTTTTTGTAATGTGTTATTAAAGTAAATGTTTTAAGTCTCCTTTGGATCTGGCTCTGCAGCTCGGTCAGGGAAAGCAGAAGAGCGGGATATGGCCCAGGGGCCATACAATGCCCAGGTCGGGTTTATAGTGACAGTGGACATTGATCATGCATAATCTTATACCACTGCTATTGCCCATAACTTGTGTTAATGTTGACATATCTTCATCTGAATATGAAGACATGTAACTCTCATCATTGCACTACTAATGTTTTGCAAGGGTATGTGGGTATGTGTGTGTAGTCAGATGAGCTTGAGTCCAGTTCTTGCTCCCCTCACTCAAGTAGCATTCAGGAGATACTTTTACACTGCTACAGGACTCCACAGCAATTTCAAACAGCCCTCACAACATTCTCTTCTCAGCATACACTGATGATGTTATCTTTTATAAAGTGCAAACACTGTTTAAGATGGATCTCTTTAGTCGCACTAGCATTAAGTACTGTGTTCTCTAGCTTGTGTAAGTAGATAGGTAGGGGCTATAATCTGTGGTGGCACTAGTCTTATGTTGTATGGAATCCATTTTGTATACCTACATAGGTGCGATGTTTGAATGTAAACTCAATTAACTGGTGTATGTTTGGGTTGGTGGTATATTACGGTCATTCTATGATGATTTGAATCTGTTCATACTTTATTCCCACTCCAAAGAACGTTTTACATAGCCCCCTGAATACATCATCCCCTTTTCCCTCTGTCCACATAACATCTGAATGTAAACTCAATTAACTGGTGTATGTTTGGGTTGGTGGTATATTACGGTCATTCTATGATGCCCCTGAATACATCATCCCCTTTTCCCTCTGTCCACATAACATCCTTTCTGCAGAACACTGATTCTGTCTTAATTTCAATATGCAGATCCCCTCTGTGTCCCTCTGCTAGCCATCTCCAGAACACTGGTTGTGTGACTGCTAAGTCAGTCATAGGGTGTTTCCCATGCCCCATATGGACAGAGGAAGTCTGTAATGAAATCAAACACATACGTACATATCTGGCTATTTGGGTTAAATGGGAGAATAATGTCTAGGCTTGTATGTGCTCTTGGCCACGAGCCAAGTAATCTCATATGACCCTAGGAATGTGGCATAGGTCAGTGTTGTGTTGTCATGCAGTTGTACTATGTTAAGGTGTGGATGTACTGTACCTTCAGCAGTGTACGCCAGTCTTGGAGTTGAGCTACTGTGTTGATGCCCACTACTGCCATCTGGTTAAATGCTCCTTCCATAACCGCTGTAGTAATATGCCGCCTGAGGAATGGGGACATGAGATTATGCTATGTGTATTGTTTCCATAAGAAGGCATGTGTTCTGATAGTGGACGATATCCGAATTCTACACATCTCTCATTTAACCATCACAGTGACAGCTGCAGTATGGCATAGGTGTACATGTGTATACCTAGCATCTGGAAATGTTATCTGACGGACAGCAGTATTGTGTCAGTGATAACATGGGCACATACTCCTGGGCTCATCAACATGTTGTAATGCTGTTACACACACATGACAGTTTGAAATTTACTTGCAACCTTGGTGAATTTGTTGTATGCGCTACTCTGTTGCTACTCACAAGGATTGCACAGGTGTTCCCCAGCAGCATTGTGTAACTGCCAACATTTGTGTCATAGGTAGGTACTAAGCTATCAGCTTTTGCCTCCCAGGAAAATTATTTTCCTGTGCCACTGTCGAGCAGAGCCACAGAGGTGATCCCCGGGGTGAATTTCCTATTTCCCATCCAATCATCAAGATTTTTCTTAAAGAGTGCTAATGAGGAGCTTTGTTTGATATAGACAGGTAGTTTATTCCAGAGTATGGGAAGTCTCTGGGACAGCAATCTATCCCTCCGGCATGATATGTTTATTGTGGTGACAAGGTTTAGGTCCCTAGAGTGTGTAGCTCGGAGGGATTGAGATTTCTTTAAGTGGAGCATGCACAACAGATCTGGGTTTGACGTAGCTTTGTATGTTAGGCAGAGATCACCTCTGAGTAGGCGATATGCGATGGAGTAAAGCTGGAGTTTTTTGAGACTGTCTGCGTAGGGCATCTGTTTGAGGCTGGTAATCCTCTTTGTGAGGTATTTCTGCGGCCTTTCCAGTTGTTGTAGATGTCTTGTGAGGTACATACCAAAAGGGGCGTTGTACTCTATAATGGGTCTAATGAGTGATGAGTAGAGGAGATGAGAAACCTTTTGTGATGAGGTGTGCCACGTAGAAGGGATTTCTTGACTACTGTGGCAATGTGATTATCAAAGGAGAGACTACTGTCCACCTGTGTCCCAAGGTCTCTTATCCCACTTTCGGTGTTAAGTATACTACCGCCTATGTTGTAGTTCATGGGTACAGAGTTTTTACCCAAAGGGATGACAATGCACTTTTTGGCATTGAGCTTGAGGGCCATAGCTTTGACACCAAGCATCTGTCTCAGTGAGGCCATTTTGTAGGATGTCCACATCGTTAGGAGTTTTGATTTATGGCTCCTAGTTTGCAGTCATCTGTAAACTTTGTTAGCCAAAGGCCTTCTATGTTAGCCTGTACTTCAGAGAAGTAGTTACCAAACAGGAGAGGACCCAGGACTGAACCCTGTGGTACTCCACTTGTCACTGGTCTGAATTCAGATTTGGAGTCTGCTACTTTCACAGTGTGATTTCTGTCAGTGAGCCAGTTGGCAACCCATCTTGTGACATAAGGATTATACCTAGTTTAGTGAGTTTATCTATAATTCCAGAGTGGGGAATGATGTCGAAAGCCTTGGCAAGATCTAGGTAGGCTGTGTAACCATCTTACACTTGTCTATTGCTTTGGTGACTGCTTCAAAGAAGTCTTTCAGGTTTGGGAGACGTGATCTGCCTTTTACAAACCCGAACTGGGTGGGGTCCAGAGTTTGGAGATGACCAATGTCTTTGTTTATGAGTTCTATGATGATACGTTCCATGGCCTTGCAAACCAGGCTCGTCAGGCTAATGGGGCGCTAATTCTTGGGGTCCGTGGTGGCTTCCCCCTTGTGGAGTGGGATAACCGTCGCTGTGCACCATTAAACAGGCACAAAGCCTGAGGTGAGGCTGTGATTGAACATGGTATTTAGGTGGGGTGCCAGTTTGTTCTGTAGTTCATGTAGAACGCAGCCTGGGATGTTGTCTGGTCCCATGGATGCTTGTTCTTGGCTTTGGAGAGGGTGGTTTTTACCTGTTCAGCCGTGATTACAGGAACTTTGCATTCTTCCGGTATAGAGATGGGCTCTTTAGGGGGTGAGAGAGGGGTAAAGTTGGCACTAAACCTATCTGCCCAGGATGTTGGCAATATCAGTTGGGTCTGTATATTTAGTGCCATTGTGCTGTAACTCAGAGCAGATCTGAGTGTTGCCATTGAGATTCTTGACATAGCTATAGAATGCTTTGTGGCTGTCTTTAGAATCGGTGGCGATTTTGTTTTCATAACTAGCTTTGGAGGATTTTATCAGGGATCGCAGCTTCTTACTGAGGCTGACCAGGGAGCTCCTCCACTCATGGGATTTTACTCTTTTGCAACAGTTTCTTCCTTCTGTTGTACAGTTTGTTTATGGCAGGGGACCACCAGATTGGCTTCCTTTTTTTTGGAGGATAGCGTCTTGGTTCTGTTTGGGATAGCACGATCCATGCACTCATGTAAGTGCTTATAAAGTGTAATTGTGTAGGATTCCGTATTCGTAACTGTATTGTCCATCTACATGGGTGTCATGAAGTTCACCACTTCTGTCTTAAGAAGCATGAAGTTGGCTTTGGAGAAGTTTTTTACCATGTTAATAGTACAGTGCATTTTAGTTTATATGATGCATTTTTTACTATATGTATGTGATTTATTATCATAAACATGTGATTTTAATTTAAAGGTGAAGGGTCCTTTAAATGGGAAACTAATGTGTATAAAAGCATGTTTTTCACGTATTCTGGCACTCACTGATGACGCTCTGTTGAGCGAAACCGGTCTGGAGGGGATTGTGTTCACAATAAAGCCATTTTGAAGAGCAAGCTGCCTACGTCTCCTGAGTAGTGCTGGAACTTTTTGGTTTGGTTTATATGTGTTTCCGTGCACTTGTTATTGCACCGTGCAGTCGTTTTTTGGAGTGGCTTGTTTCATGACTGCTGGTGTAAGCTAAGGATAAACGAGAAGGGGTTTATCAGATACACAGTAAGAAGAGACGATATTGGGCTGTGGCGAAGCGAAGGCTGAAAACACGACTCCAGTGATATGGCGGAATATGTGGATTTCAAAACTTTTACTGACAACATCATAGCGGACAGAGATGATTTCTCTGTTTTTGGGTCAACTTCATCTAATCCATTGCAAAGTAAGCCAGGGGCGGGCTTACGACTCTCGGATACAGATATGGACATTGTGCATTGCTTTAGAAATATGGTACAACATGTTAAAAAGGTACGTTCTTTGGTTTGGCATAATAAACTTCTTAAGGCTTTTTTGCAAGCAAATATTACACCCCGGGGCCTGCGAATACATGTTGAGCCGGGAGTGGGGTCTGAAAATAAGGCCTTTATGAAAAAATGGAGGGCCATTCAGTTAACCGCATCCAAACTGTTTATGCAAACTTTGGTAGAATATTATGATATGCAGTTGGTTGAGATGAGTGAACAGTTAAAATATCATGAAAAACGTATTTCAGTGTTCATTGAGACACCACAATACAACGAGTTATATTCACAGTTTAAAGCAGATATGGATGCTTTTGAAAAAGACTTGCAAGCACGTAAGAAGAAGAAATATGTTAGGGATGTGAATGATTACAAGAATGATGAAGTATTTACTTGGAAACAGCAGAAACAACGCAAAAGGGGCGTACGATTTGAATCCAAAGGAACATTAAAAAGAAAAAGGGGTAAATCCATACTAAAAAGATCATTTAATAATGACAAATCTGATTATTCATCTAGCCATTCCAATACTGACACTGATACTGATTTGGGAGATGTAGAGCAGCACAGCTCACCAGTCCCAAAAAGAACTTGTATCCCTTTAGAAGAGGGGGCCGGAAACATCACAATAGAAGAAATAGAACAAGCCTTTGTGACCAACTTGCAAATGGAGAATGTATAGTTCCTGGGGCTACTAAAGTGGACACTAATAATATAGCCAATGATGTTAATGATTTGGTGATAAATCTGTCAAGAAACAATTTTGATAAAAGTGAATTACAGCTATTAAACAAAGGTTTGGGATATGTGCCATCTTTTTATGTGTCTCATTTTGATGTAGTTAATGATTTGAAAATTTTTTCTAGATGTCTTAATTTGCGATATTTTTTTGCACATCAAGGACAAACTGATGGAAATGTTATGGATATAGAATTTCATTTCAAAAAATCTGAGTTTCAGCCGCCCTATTGTGGGCCTGTAAAAGCCTTTGAAAACCTTGTAATGCAAGATTTACAAACTAATAAAA